>NC_084588.1:29685150-29985428 GCF_033807715.1 Cololabis saira | reverse complement strand
ACAGCAGCAGTGTGAGTCTGTCTCACAGAACAGCATGAGCTCCCTGTAGGCTACTAAAAAAGTGATGCAAAATGCATCAGGAAATTGGAGAAAACTTCCTGGTAGTTTGTCTGTTTTTATGATAACACTATTGAGTAATTTATTTTTTTCCCCCCCACAGAGGCTCAGCACAGCATAGGAGGCTCAGCACGCATGTCCCTGCTCATTCTGGTGTCTATATTTGCCTGCGCTGCCTCAGTCATGTACCTGGTCTACAGGAACTTCCCAGAGCTCCCAGAGTAAGTTGCAGTATGGATTTTTAAACATTAAATTTGTGCACTATGGGAGGAATAATTGTTGTAATTAAATGCTCAGCAATATTTTGACTACTGACTTTATGCCAGATCTGAAAATATTCTGATAATGTTGTTTACATGAGTTGCAGATGAGATAATTTGACCAGGTTTTTGGTTCATATAGAGCCAAGCTATAATAATAATATATTTTAAAGTGCCTTTCAACACATTAATTGATGCCAAACAGCGATTTTAAATAAAGAAAAATGTAGGTAAAATTTGCACAGAATAATAAAATATTTTTTTATTATTATATTTATTTTTAATAAATTTGCAAAACTTTCGAAAAACCTTTTTTCACATTGTCAATATGGGGTGTTGTGTGTAGAATTTTGAGGTGAAAAATGAATGTAATCAATTTTGGAATAAGGCTGTAACATAACAAAATGTGGTAAAAGTGAAGCGCTGTGATTACTTTCCGGATGCACTGTATGTAGTACCATGGTATTTTCTGAAGTACCAGATTTAGCTATAGTGTAGAGCAGAAGTGGTACATAGACACTTAAAAAAATAAAATCTTTATTGTAGATATCAGATTAGAAATGGTTTGGACAGAAGGTTTGAGGAGATTATAGCTAATATGTATTATTTCTTGTAAATTGGGAATAATGGAAGACAATTTCTTTCTTTTTTTTTCAGTGATGAAATGGAGAAAATAAAGATCCCTAAGGATATGGAGGATGCCAAAGCTTTGGGAACTGTGTTGTCCAAATACAAAGATACCTACTATAGCCAGGTGTTGGTGGCCTACTTTGCAACCTTTGTTTTGTATCCTTGGTGAAAAGAAATGTACCTTTTTGAAGACTAAATGCCAGCTTAATTTTTTTTTTTTTTTTTTTTAATATAATTTATTTTTTTTTAATTTACGCTTTTCGTAGCCATGTAGATTTTGTTTTTAGGTGTGGGCAGTATTTTTTTTTTTACAAATTCTTAGTTATTTCACCCTTTCTTTTTAGGCCCAAAAGTCGAATCAAAAATACATTTATTTCTTTGTTTCCCTATTTTAATGCCAATCCTCTTCATACTACTGTGAAATCCTACTGCTGGCGGGGTTAAAATATAAAGTAATTTAAAAGGTTAAAACCTATTACCCGTAAGGGAATTTTTTTTCCCTTGACATTAGATGCCTAAACCATACCAACAATTTTTATTGTTTTCCTGTTTTTGCAGTATAATGTTGGATCATTTTTATCATAAAGTTGTTTGGCTGTGAGAACAGTTTTTGCAGGTGATGGTCCCAAATATCCTTGTTTTACTTTTTACTGGAACAAAAAGTATGCAGGGATTTGCATTGTCAGCTTCTTAAATATGTACTACTGTAGACCTTTCTGCTAGAAAGTCACCGCAGGAAGTGAACTCTGTCGTAGAACTTATCGGAGATGTAAATAGAAATACAGTTGGTCCCATTTTTTTATTTTTTTATTTAATTCTTGACAAAAGGAACTCCAAACAAGGCAAAGTTTATAGAGACCTTTGTTTTGATATTTTATTGTATTGAATGAATATTTGTTTAATGTGTCTTAAATTAGTTATTTTGTAAAGCTGTGCACCTTAACATTTTTTTTATAAGCCTCCAGACGTTTGCTATTCCTGGATCAATCTTCCTCAGCATCCTGTCTGGCTATCTTTACCCTTTCCCCTTGGCTCTTTTCTTAGTCTGCTTGGTGAGTAAGAACAATTAAAAAATGAATGATTGAAAAGCTAAACAGTTTAGTAAATGTTCCATTAAAACAAGTTTCTATGAGGCATGCTTGGGTGTGCAAGCTTTTTAAGTGCATGTTTTCTGCGAGACAAAAACATGTCTTAAAAAGGTATTTCTCGAAACTCATCTTAACTCAGCTTTATTTATAAAACACTTTAAAAACAAGATGGTCGGCCGGAGTGCTGAACACAAACATGGGAACAAACAACACAACAGACAATTGTGTGAAATCATAAAACGTATATCAGTCTGATTTCAAAACGGTAATGTAGAAAATTGTAGAAAAGCCCAATGAATCAGATGTGCATTTTTGGTCTTTTTTCCTGCAGTTGCTTTGTTGCTGTATGTTCTACTGTGTGTTGATGAAATTCTTACTCTGAGAAGAATGAAGGACTTATTTTTTTCTTTCGGCAGTGCTCTGGTCTTGGTGCTTCCTTCTGCTATATGTTGTCATATCTAGTGGGCAGACCTGTGGTCTACAAATATCTCACAGAGAGGGCACAGAAATGGTCCCAGCAGGTGAGAGCTTTAAAAAGATGGGGGAAAGAAAGAATGAATGAATGAATAATAATGATGATGACAACAACAGCATATTTGGCTCTGTACTCTAGATTAAACTATCCTTTTTGTGCTTTAGCACTTTGAGTGCTTCTACATAACTTTTAAATCACTTCAGCGTTGCAAATATTTATTTTGTAATGCTAACCTACCATGTCAAAGTCAAAAGAAAATTGACTCAAAAAGGAAGTAACTGATGAAATTACAAAAATTGTTTAAAACTGGAACAGATTCATTTTTCTTTGAAACTTTAATCAACTAATTGTTCTCCATACTTACAACTCCTAGTAGTGCTAAAGTAACTGATGGCTTTTTATTGTCTGTAATAGTCCACAATCTCATAAGCATCTGATCCATTCTAAGTAAAGACAGAATAATCAAAACTGAATAGATACGATTATTTGTGTGTTGGATCACATGATTGAAATTTTCTTCCTTTTTTTTTTTTTTTCTGGCAGGTTGACCGACATCGAGATCATTTAATCAATTACATAATTTTCCTAAGGATAACCCCATTTCTTCCAAACTGGTTTATCAATATCACTTCTCCTGTCATCAATGTGCCTTTGGGCGTTTTCTTCATTGGTACATTTCTTGGTAAGACATTCTCTTGTATTGCAGTATATAAATTGTTCATGTTAATTTCTTCTTTCTGTGACTCACCGATATTTAACTTGGCTGATTTTCAGGGGTGGCGCCACCTTCCTTTGTAGCAATCAATGCAGGTACAACATTGTACAAACTGACTACAGCCGGCGAGGCTGTGTCCTGGAACTCCCTGGCTGTGCTTGGCATACTCGCCGTGCTCTCGATCCTTCCCGTCTGCTTCCAGAAAAAGCTACAGCAGAAACTTGAGTAGTACTCACAACACCTCATCTGCTGGCTGATTCCGACGACTCTTTCTGGGCTCAGGAACAGGAATGCAGCTCTCCCTGAGGCTGCTCTGCGTTAGTGTCATTCACGGCTGCTGGTGCACTGGTCGTGGAGGAGTCTGGACGGCACGTACTCTCTGACAACAAAATGCATGCAGTGGTGGGTTGTTTCTCATGTGAAGTGAAGTACAAACCGTCCGCTGCTTGCACAAGTCATTTGGTTTTTGTAACTGATGCTGCTAATTGTGGCACATATTGTAAATAGAAACTGCTTTGTTTTTATTTAAGGCATTACTTACTATATGCTTATTTCCATGCAGTTAAAGGTGCTACTCGTGGGATGCATTTCATGGGGGGGGGGGGGGGGATACTTTTTTTTTCTTTTCTTTTTTAATAAAATGCTGTAACAGGGCCACCAGTAGCTTGTTGAAGTTCTTGTAGAAGACTGTCAACAACTACCTTTTGCTTTGTCAGATTCAGGAGTATATCAATTACTACATTCTGTTGGAAGCACCTTCAACTCCCACTTCCTTTTTATATTTCTGAGCATTTATACAGTTTCAGCGTAACTAAGTATGCCACCGCAGCAATAACATCACACAACTCTTAAAAGGTTTAGTTTGGGGGGGGGGAAAATGACTTGTGCTCACCTTTGCAAATACTGTTTATGTAGTATAAGAGGAAAATGTGACAAGTGATCTTAATGCACTCAAATTCTGTTCTCATATTCTTACTTAAAAGGTGCCTAGACCCATTACCGCACAATGCCCTCTTTTCTTTTCACATATTTCTGTTTATTTAAGTAGGCTACAGCAGAATCTTACCATTGCAACTTGTGAAGAGCACACAAAGCTAATTTAATGTTTCCTAATAGGACATCCATACATTTTATTAACTAAAACATGAATATAAATTATGTCAACACAAATTTCTTAGTGGCAAAAGTACGACATAATGTTTTGTTTTTTACATTACATTAGTTGAACTGAACTTTTAAGTGTAGTGGCAATGATACACTTGTGCATTCATTTCTGCCCCATGATATTTACCATACGACTGTAGACCTGGTGGTTTTAGTCACGCCACAGATGATACACAGGTGCCTCCATACAACCGTCAACAGACTGAATATTGAAGCTTTGCTTTTGCCATTTCCAGTCTTTCCCAAGAAAAACATATGATGCCTGATTTAAAATCTTGCTAGTTTCTGTTCTCTTAATTGTTTTGAATGGCTAATTGTGTCCTTTTAATATGAAAACTTAATTATTAAGGCACCGTCACTGCTTTAAAAAGAAAACAATGATCAAGTGATGCTATGCATCAGTTGTCAATATTGTCTAAAATGCACCAGACTTACAGCAATACTGTAAGGTTGTTCATCCCTCAAGATTAAGGACTACATGGACATCTCTTTATGTAAAAGGAAAACCAGTGTCATTTGTTGGGTTAATTATATGGCTTACTTTTTCAATAAAATTGTGTTTGCATGCATAATGTACACTGCTGTCTTCGAAAATGGACCTTACAGGTGGTAAAGAGAAGTGGAAAAATACTCGACTGAATCTTGACAATGTTACTTTTGTCTTCATATTTGAAATTAAACAATGATTAACTTTCTATTTCTCCAAAATGCTAAACCTGCCATGAAATGTGAAATGAAAACTTCTTGACTTAATTTATTTTTTTATTTTTTCTTTGTTGAACTATTAAAATAGTTTGTGTTCAAAAAATATGATTAAATATATAATGAAATTAGATATGTTTTCTCTTAAAAAGCCAGTTGCAAATTTGAGATAATTCTTGTCATCCTCTAATATTTTAAAGGCAGTATTATACTGTACTGAGCAGTGGTGTTTTGCAGTGTCAATGTTTACTGATTGCTAACTTCTGTCTTGTCTAATCTTTTTTTTTGTATTTATTGATTAATTAAAGATCTCTTTCCTGAAATATAGTTGCACTCATGTTAATTATACATGCTGAATATAGAATCCCTCAGTTGTGCAGCATCTTTAAGGCAGGAGGGTTTTTATGATTTTACACCATGCAGCAAACTAAAACAAATTAAAGTATTTTATATGTATATAGATTACTTAATTATGTCATTAGTGAATTTTGTAAACTACCTAAAAATATAATAAATCTCTCAAGACCAAACTGAAGGGTTAGTGCCACTAGGTGGCGCCATTGTGACAAATCTGTAGAGGAGCTGTGTGCTTGTTTGATATGGCCGATGGCGTGATGGTTACTGCAAAATATAAGTTAGTGTTTTTAGTCCCACAGTATGGATACTTTTTAAGCAAGCGAAAAACAATTATCCACCCTATGTGTGCATGGAAACAATTGGACACAGAAATACCAGCACCAAGGTAACAAACTTTTTGAGAGACAAGCTGAGTCCTGAGGAAATGATGTGATGTCAAATGCATGTTTAAACAGGAACCTCAGATAAATCTGGTGCATTTTAAAATGAGGTAATCACTTTTGTTGGGAAACAGATTAGACATTGTGAAATGCAGATTAATATCAGATGTGTCCTGTGATTTAACACATGACTGATGGGATACGAAAAACAAATGGCGCAAAAGAACAGTCTTTCTGGATGAACAGTTTATAGACAGTACAGTCCTTTCATTTCTTTCATTTCTTTCTCTCAATATATATCAGAACTCCAGTTAATACACATCACCTACCCATGTTTTAATTCACTCTGATATTGTTTTTAGATGATCAGTGTCCTGACAACACATTTTAAACTAACTTATTTGTCAATTTAAAGATTTATAAGCTGATTCTGATTCTGATTGTATCTAACTTGAGCTCATCAGCTAGTTTAGTTTTCCTGTTTTTACTACAGCCTAAAATACTACATTTATTAATAGTATAATTTGGGTAGGCCTATATGGTGACTAACATATTTGACAGTGCGTATTTATTTTATGTAACTTTTTTAAACTAAAAAAATGTTGGTCAGCTGACTGACTGAGGGCTTGTGTGAATGTTTTTTATGTTTTTTTTGGGTACTTTAGGAACCAATCAGAAATTAAATTAGTACTTTGTGACTTTGAACACCCCTTTGCAGCCACAGAGGAAATTAGCATTTTGTACCTTTAAGTCTGAAAATAACGTTAAAATGTGTACAACACTCGATACACAAACTTCAGTTTAACAAATGTTTTAAATGTATTTAAAAGACAGTAATTTCATGATGTCAATATTTTTAAAAAGTAGTTGGTTGATGAATGAAATTAATATTTTGATGTTTAAATATTGTGTAAAAGGCGTTCAGAACAAAGTTTAAGATAAAAAGTGTTTTCTTCTATTTATATGTATACACTTATTACCAGATATGGTCTATTTCGGTGTTTCCCTGTGATCTTTTGACCTATCGTGTGTGTCTGCAGAGGCGCTACCTGGGGGGGGGTCTCTGCTGATGGGCTATTCAAAAAGCAGGAAATTACGTTCAGCCCTCTCACATGAACTTAAATCATGACCACAAATCTTTTAATTATTTTGACCTGATACATTTTGCTATTACTACATTTGATGCAGTTAGATATTACATGAGGGGAAAAAACGATGGATGGACTGATGAGTCGGTTCAGTTCTTGCTGTCATATAACACCAATATAGAAGTCCGGTGGGCTGTTGCTTTTAGGTTAGTATTTTAGTAAGGTATGTTTAAAAAGAAAAAAAAAAGCAAGTAGTATCAGTATTTTTTGGAGGACTTGATAATAGATGTAAGTATTTTTTTTTAAATTCCTATTTTATATATATTTTTAATGTTTTATTTTTATAAGAAAAATGTATAAACCTTTGTTTGCATTAGTTGAAAATTAAATGAAAAGCAATTGTTATGTTTTGTGTTTCTTAATCTTACTGTACCGAAAATGAACCGAACTGTGACCTCAAAACCGAAGTACGTACCGAACCGTGATTTTTGTGCACCGTTACAGCCCTAGTTTTTAAAAACAGAATTTTTTTTAAAACTTCGTCGAATGAAAAGTAGAATGTATAAAATATTCAGAGCATTATTTAATAGTAGCCTATTTGAATTGAAATAGTCAGGAAATTATCATAAACTGATTAAATATGTAATGGAAAACATCCATTAAATGTTCTGCAGCTTGTAATTTTTTTGCATTATGTTCAAAACAAGTCTTGAATTCAGTTTGTCAGACTTCTTTAGACAAATGTAATGGACACATGCCTGGATACAGGTCAGACCTGAACCACCAGCTCCCACTGCACCACCACACATCCCACCGTCACAGGGAAGAAACCAAAAATGTGTCATGGCTGAAAGCAAAGTCAATCAAAACCTTTTACTTTTACTGTTGAGGGGGAAAAAGTATTATTTAGGTAATAACCTCGGTGAATGAAGAATACCAAAATCTCAGATGTCTTTAGCAAGTTTATTGTTATTTCTGAACAGGAAAGAAGTGTCAGAGGAAGCACTCCAGAGGGTCATCACCACCGCCCAGAAGATCATCGGCTGCCCTCTCTCCACACTGGAACACCTCCACCACTCCTGTTGCCAGAAAAAAGCCCAAGATATAATAAAAGACACTTCACACCCTGGACACTCGCTGACTGGTCTGATACTCTTCTCTTGAACATCTTTGAGAAGAATCCCCTCTTTTTCTTCTTTGCAGGAAGCTGTTGGAGTTCTCTTTGTTTGTTCTCCAAGCATTTGTTAATTTCACTGATAAGATTTTCCCCCTTCTTCAAGTCATTCTTCCTCTCCTGCCATTCATCCATCTCGTTCTGAACTTGCAGCTTCTTCTCTTCCAAAGCTGCTTTTTGATGGTTGACCTGCTGCAGCAGCGTTTCCTTCTTCATCTGGAGGCATTGAAGGGCTTCCATCGTTTCAATCTGTACCTCATTCATTTGTCTTTCCTCTTGCTCTAATGTCTCCATCTCCTTTTCCAGTTGTTCCCTGTCATCCCTCAGTTTTTTCATCTGTGGCTGCAGACTATTCTTTATAAATTTTTATTGTTTCGGGAATTCTTCCAATTTTAGATTTGATTGTTCTCTTATAGATTTCTGAATCTCCAAAGTTTTCTTCTCTTCTTCCAGGAGATTTTGTGTGGAAGGCATTTCTGTAGTCAAGTTAAGACGTTACTGTCGCAGAGACACAAGTTGCTTCTCAAAGGAATAAGTAGCCTGGAGGAAAAACCAGCTGCAATGCATTTTCTCTCCACAGGGAGGAGCAGTGATTTCAATGTGACTCTGTGGAACAGTTTGGAGCAGGAAATGAAACAAAGTATTAACATAAATCTGTTTAAAAAGAGATACAAAAAAATATTTATAAACAGGTATATGGAAGAGGAAATGGGTTAACGAGGAGTGTGAGAAACAAATAAAATAGGGAAAAAGTTATATTATACTTGCTTAAGATATGTTTAGATATTTATGTGGATATTTATGTAGTATATATTATATGTTGAGAGGGATAGTTATAATTATGTAATATATGTTATATATTTATTAGGTATGTAGCACATATATATTTATAGGGATATTTATGTAGTTTATATAGTGAATATTTATATAGATTTATATAATATTTGTATTTTCTATATATTGATATAATATTTATGTAATATTTATATTTTCTTTATACTTATATGGATAATTATGTAGTAATAGGCATGTTTACGTATTATTTATATAGACTATATTTATGTGGATATTGTGTAGATATAATATTAACAATAATGTAAATTCATAGAGAGAGGGGTAGGAACTAGGAAAAAGTGTATACTTCTTCCTACTCCTTATTTCGAACATATGTGAATATGAAGATTTTTTTATATTCATGTTCGAAATAAAAATTCATTCAAAAGATTTATTCATTCATTCATTCATTCATTCATTCATTCATTCATTCAATGTTCTGCTCTCAGTAGTCTAAACCGGGGGGTCAATAATCAGATTATTATTATTATTATTATTATTATTATTATTATTATTATTATTATTATTATTATTATTATTATTATTATTATTATTATTATTAAGTATTTCACTTTGATATGACCAAGAACAAACTATTTTAATAAATGTAATTCACTATCATTTTATGTAAGTGTGGCAATTTGACAATATTTTTTAGAATAGAATAGAATAGAATAGAAGACTTTATTACCCCCCAGAGGAGAAATTCAGTCGTGCAGCAGCCAAAACACACACACACACACACACACACACACACACACACACACACACACACACACACACACACACACACACACACACACACACACACACACACACACACACACACTTTATACAAAAAATGTAAAATAGAAATAACCAATAAGTGGTTAAATAATAAAAAGAGCAATATAAAAAGTAGAAAAAGACTATGTACAAGAGAGAAAAAAATAGTAAACACCAAAAAAAATGGATAATATTTACAAAAAATTTACAAATATTTTCAAAAATACTTGAGGTATTTGAGGTATTTACTGGTTATTGCACTTTTTTCGATCATTTCTTATTTATTTATTTATTTATTTATTTATTTATTTATTTATTTATTTATTTATTTATTTATTTATTTATATATGTATGTATGTATGTATTTATTTATTTATTTTACAAACCCACAGTCCGAGTGTAGTTTTATTTTGAAGGACATTTACCTTCACCGGTGGTTTTACACTGAAAGAGCCAGGCCGGATGCGCGCTGACCATGTGCGCCAGCCTAACAGCGTGTCTTCAGTGTCTTTAGTATGGGGGACAGATTTTCGATCCTCCCGAGAACATAGCGCACCGTAATGGCAGGGAGAATCCACCTCTCTGAGTCCGTTTAATATGCTCCCCGTTGGAGGGATAAGGGCAACACCGGACCAGTCTCAAAATGACCACCGGTTTCAGCTCCGGTTCCTCCCGGATCGCAGATTATTTTGTGATCTGCGGACTCGACACCGAAAGCGGGCTGGAACCCGACGAACTGTCCGGTAAGCTGTTAGCTCTCAGTGCAAAACGGGCTGGAGCTCAACCCAATCAGGAAAACAGTGGGGCTTATGACATCAATTTCATTTTTGTATTCATCATTTTTGACGTGAATCTCGCTTTAATATTGTTTAATGTGAAATGTTGGTTCAGGATAATATACAGCGGGCCTTGCCCTAGCTCATCTTCTCAAGGCTGATTTTTGGTCCTGCGTTACCCCAACGCAGAGCGTACGCCGCAGGGTACGCGGCGACGCGCACCGTACGCTCTGCGTCGATTTAACGCAGAACCATAATTCTGGCTTCAGCCTGTTTGTATGCAAAGCCCGAAGAGCAGCAAGGGGATTACTGGATGGCTGGCAAAGCATTTCAATTGGAACAGTGTCGATAAATTCATCTGTTTTACACCCCTTATTTAACAATGGGACAACCGGTATAATGGATATTTTGAGTGTGGTTTAGACAGACAGACAGACAGACAGTCAGTTCAGGCATTAGTGATTTGTTAGTGAAATGCAGTGGCGTCAATTCAGTCAAAGCTAAGGTATGGCAAGGTTACAAGTCACAGAACTGAACTATAGTATCAATCAACACGTCCAGCAAATACTGTAGCTTATCTGTGTGGTCAAGAAAATTTGAACTTTTTCAAATGCAGTCTCGCTCACTGCAAAAACTCAAAATCTTACCAGGAATATTTGTCTTATTTCTAGTGAAAATGTCTCATTTTTAGTCAAAAAATCTCATTACGCTTAAAACAAGAGTCATCACCAGAAAAATAACTTATTTGACCATTTTCACCTGTTTCAAGTAAATTTGCACTTGAAATAAGTAGAAAAATCTACTTGAAACAGGTGAAAATGGTTGTTTTTGAGTCTTGTCTTAAATGTAATGGGATTTTTTACTAAAAATTAGACATTTTAACTAGAAATAAGACAAATATTCTTGTTAAGATTTTGAGTTTTTGCAGTGTATAATAACTAGTGAAATCGATCATGTTGTTATGATTTGCATTTGTAGTTATTCTATATGTATTAAGTAATAGCATAATCAATACAAATAGACACAGAGTAATTCCATAAATGTATTTAAAAAACAAACCTTTACATTTTCCCTTGAAGCCAAGGTGGGGCGGCTGCCATACCTTGGCTTACCCAATTGACGCCCCTAGTGAAATGACACCGTCGCTATTACAGGTGTTTTCATACTAGATCGAGCATTTATTCGCAATTATTCAGAGATCAGGTATGAAGGTGGCAACACAGATTAACCTGTCATATAGCTCTAAGGCAAAAATACAACATGCCCCCTCATATATCCTGGCATCCTGCAGATATCGTGCATGTAACATCCTTAAAGAACACTTCAATCCCTTTGAAGTAATTATATGGATATCTTAAATATCTCATGAGTGTATGATAAACCATTGCACATTTGGATAGAGACTTTGGCCCCTTCAATCATTTTCTTATCTGCATGAGCATGGCTTGTGACTAAAAGAAAGGGTTTGCAAATATCTCTGCATGTGACATTGTGTTTGACCAGTGTGAGGCCTGGGCTGATAAAATACAAACAAGTGGCAGGTTTTTTTGTTGTTGTTTTTTGGGGGGAGGGGGGACTAAACTCTGACCCCTAAGTTAGTGGAATTGGTGCCTCTATTAAAATGTGGCCACAATTTTGCTGACCTGGCAAGTGATAACCCTTATCCTTTGTAACATTTGTGCCCTGATGGGATTGATTCGGTTCCAGGATAACAGCAAGCATGAGGGATCACAACTAGGTCTGATGAGTAGAGCAGTGATCTCATTTATGTGCAATGGCCTCCGCAGTCAACAGATTTCTACACAACTCAAATTACAGACTTGTTTGGTATTGCTGTCAAGCTCCAACATCAAAATATAAAAGGAGTAAATAACAAAAACAGTTACTTGGATGAACTAAATCGAGTTAAGTAAGACATTACTTTCTTTAACAAGGTGATACTATTACTCTATGTTATGGGTTTGGGTCTAAATTATTATTTGATTTGTCTTTGTGGTGGATAAACTAGCTATTGGTAATTACTAACAGTGTAACAACTTATGTACTCTAATAATGTTATCTTTTCCCTCAGAAATTAAATGCATGTAATTACTGTGGATGATGCCGGCAGTCGGACTATGATTATTTGTCTTACTCCAGGGCTTGGGTAGTTTGTATTCGTGCCTATCTTTTAGTGTAAATAATGGACTGGAATCAAAGTTTATGAGGCTACAAGTCAATTACTGTAGGATACTTACATTTCAAAAGAGAGGGTGGAAAAAAACAACATGAAAGTGAAGGCCAGACCGAGCATATCAGCAGAGGTGGGAGTTGTTTGCTGCAAGATAGCGTTATGATTTTTGACAGTGGGGATTTGTGTTATTATCTGCTGTTCCATCAGTTTCCTCACATAATTACATCAGCAGTTTCAGTAGCACTGTCTCAGCTAATACATTTTCACGGGGAAGCCCTGAATGTTGGAGAGAACAAACATGTCTACTCACATCAAATGATTTGTGAAAAGGTTTTTGCATTCAAATGGTCTGTTATGCCTATTAAAAAAGACCAAAACTACAGTGGCTTTTATCAGGTAATCATGGTAAATTAAAAATTTTAATTGCATACATTTAAGGTTAAATAAAAATAATAGAGCTCAACATAGCTAATTCTGGTAGAGCTGCTGAAATAATCTCTTCAAGGTTTTTGGCCACAAGTACAATTGTAACCCTGATATTACTTAAATAGAATCTAGGATTTATTACATGCCGATAAGAGAAAGGAACCACCACCTGTCTATGGACTGCATACATGGGGGGGGCCTTTGTGATATCACTATATATTTTCTTTCCCCATTTTGGTGTGATTTGTGACTCACTCAGTAGTGAAAGGCTTGTGGAATTGCTGTTGTTGCTGCAAGAACTTCTGTTTTAAAGCAAAAACCACAACAAAAATCATTTTAGTTTTCACACTCACCCCTTTTTACTTCCTCTTTTTACTTCCTTCAACAAGGTTCCTGCTTATATCTTAAGTGCACATTCACTTTGAGTACATGACAAGAATAGAAGTTCAAAAATTGGCTTTTTTATTATTGAGCACAACCATAAACGAAGCCAAACTGCACTGAACCAACTAGACTAATGACCACCCCCAAAACCTGCAAATTCTTTTCTTAAATGTCCACGATCCAAAACTATATAAAAAATATCATACTTGCATTTGCCTGGATGAAAAGAAAAAAATGCTGTGTGTCAGCCATTAATCAAAATGTGGTTTTGAGTAATTTTACAGATTTAAAAATTGCATCTGTAAATCAGTGGGATTGACAGCTGACTTGTTTGTCACTTAATGTTTACATACTAAAATTATCTGGCATAAATCTCATGTTTCTTTTTGGATGCATGTTAAAGATGTAAGACTCCTTATTTAATATTTAGTTTACCATTACAGTTACTATATTATCCTGTTCTCAAATCACTTTTTAATTTGGGTTCCTTGCATTGAGCTGCATAGCTTGTCCAGGAGTGTTATTGTAAAGTGTCTTTAATGGTTTTCTGACTTAACAGAAACGTATCTCACTGAAACTTTGCACAGATGCTTTGAGGTCAGACATCACTGTTGCTTTTCGAGTTACAGCACGTTGTTGCAGTTTACTGTAGAAAGAGGTTAGGGGCTTGCCCTTATGAACGCTTTCAGTTATGACTTGTAGAAAGGAAATGGTTTGGAAATTCCATTATCATAGTTTGCATATGATTCTCAGCTAAACATCTGATACATGTTTCATGTACATATTCAGAAGTAATTTTTGAAAATGTATCAAAACATCTAATACAATATAACATTTGTAATGTTCTTGCTTGATTTTTGGCAAGAGCTTTAGTACATTTTCAAAATAAATCCCAAATACTTTACATATTAAGAAATACTGCTTTGGTTTCTTATCACTTGCAAGATCATCTGACTAGGCTGATTAAAAATGCAAGAGCTGGGGAACTTTGGGCTATTGATACAGTGAGGGATGCGAGCCAGTGCAAATTCTATGGTAGTGAGATTTCACAGTACCTCGTAATTTAATTAATTCCTAATATGATGCAACAGTGACTCTTTTACAACAAAGACAGCAACATAACTTTTCTTGCACAGTTTTTTTGGCAGCACATTCGGGACCTGATTAGCATATGGATGACCCTGTAGCCTCGCAGGGAAAACTGGAAGCACAGGCAGCTGAGGGACACGAGTACACTTGCACTACTTATTCAAATGCTAAATATCCTTTTCAATTATCTAGGCAGTCTCTCTCCCTCTATCCAACTCGGCCAACAAATAAGGATGAATGGCTCAACATGAAAGCCAGCCTTAAATGCATAATGCAGTCTTTCATATTTTTTTCTCAGTTGTTTGTTAAAGAGACCTGCAGTTTTTTCTTTCTGAAGTTAAGGCAATGCCCTGAGGTCTCAAGGAAATGTCTCTTGACATGCTTGAATCAAAATACCACAGGCAAATCGTTCAAAAAACACTATTTTCCACCATGTCTTTATACTTTTGTTTGTAGCAGCTGTTACAGGGGGTGGGGTGAGCCACTCAACTCCACTCTAACCCCCCGTCTGTGAGATGTGCCTCTTTTCAAAGCTGTATGACAGCTTTGTACTATCCACAAGAGGTAACGCAAATTCAGATGATGTGAAGTTGCATTGAGATAAAGATGAGGAGGATTAATTGATTTATCCACTCTTGTCTATATCTAGGATTAAAAGTACCCAACAAATCTGCACAGGATTTTTTTTTTTTTAACTGAGGTGGTCCACAACAAAGTTTTAGGGTTTTATTATGATCAAGTATGATCCCCAAAAAGAAAAAAATATTTCATTATCCCTAGATTTGTGAAAAACACAAATATTGAAAGGAAAACCTGTAATGGAAACAGCTCCAAAAAAAAAAACACTTCCCAAATAGGTGGTTTTTCAGGCATTTCGATGAATTCAGTTTAATGGAAATGCTATCAATGCGTACTGATCTGGAAAAAGTTAAGCAGAAAAGGAGGATAAATGGGTACTATTTTTAATGAACATGGGTGAAAAAGAAAATGTAAAACATGTACATGTATGTGGAAATTTGTTTTGTTGACAGTTGATTCAATAAAAGTTAATTTACTAGAACAAAACAGGCAAGTCTGCAATGTTATTCTTCATTTTGCAAGATGCAACAAAACATACAGCATTATCCAAGTATTTGTTTTCTGAAGCAGTCTTGTATGCCAGCAAAGGATTAGATGTATTTTAAATTGGAGATGAAAGAGGAGAGCTTGCCCACTTCAGTTTACATCAACATCCACCATTAAATGTTCAAAAACGTCTGGCCTCTTAGCAGATCCAAAATACATATATATAATTTGTATGTGATTTATTTCCACATTTGAATGAGGCCTGAAACTGATCTGAAAATCCATGACTACTAGTCACATCTGATCTCTGTCACATGCAAGGAAAAATCTGAATTGGGTAACTTGAACCCTGCAGTGTAAAAGTGACCTCAGTTTCAGTCTGTAGCTAGGTGTGCTCTTGAAAGCTGTGTTTTCAGCCGTCCTGACAGAATAATCAAACCTGTCCCTTTTTGTTTTAAAGATTGTGTATTGTCAAAGGACTCTGCAGTCCTGTTACTTATCTGCCAACAGATGTGTTCAGACGTTTTACTTCAAGGCATTGAAAGACTGATAGGTTTGAGTCTGTTCTTGTTCTCTGGCTGCAGGTAGGAAACCGTTTTTGATGTAACAGGTATTTGTAATTCTCATTGGCTGTAGTTCAATATCAGCCTTTTGACAATGTGGGTTGTTTTTATCAGCATTTAAAAAGATTAACACAAAGAACAAATGATTTTGCAATAAATAAAACATTTCCCACATCTAAGTTTATGAAATATCTTTTGTCTTTTATCTGCTTTGTTTGAATAAAAACAGTTTTAACGCTGTATGTTGCAAATTCTGGTTAAAAAAACAACAACCAAAAAACAAATAAAATGCATTGTATACATGTCCAAACAATGCTCCTGCCACCATCCAGATATGTCATGTTTTTACTGAAAAATACTTTAGAATAAGATCTAATCTTTCAGAAAATCTCAAGATTTAATTAAGTATAATATTTGTATCTGTGTTAAAACAGTCTATAGAATGTTGAACTAGAGAAAATAGATAATACTAGTGATCATCGGAGTCATGTTTATGATGAGCCACTTTTATTGAATTGGATTAAATATGTCCACCACTCACTTGAACATGCCAGACAGGTTGGTGGTTAAAAACAATACTGGGTGCTATGCTGGTGTTTAATTTAAACAATGTTGATCATCTTTTGTTGATTTTGACATTTCAGGGCTAAAATACATTTAATCAGTATTGTACGGTCCTTATTTAATGTGTTTTCCCAAGCAGTTTGTCTTAAAAACATTACTGTCTGCTAGTTTGTAAAGCGTATTCACCAACGATGTTAGTAAAAGCAGTTTCAGTGTGGTATTTATTCTTCTTCTTCTCAGTGAGCTTAAGCACCACTGCAGCACTGTATTTATCCTTTGCTGAACATGAAAAAAATAAACTGATTGTTGCAAAGACGGTGGGCCGTGAGGGTGATGAGTTTAAGGAGTGAATGCGTCCATCAGTTTTACCTCTAGGCATGTATGTGTTAAAGTCTTAGCTTTTCAGATGTTGCATTCCTTAGTAAGCAGTCAAAATTAATAGTGCTTGAATATTGCTTTAAAGACAGAGAAGCTTAGAGTATGTCTGATATTCTGGTTGTAGCCCTGTTTTAGTTGGTGTGAGGATGCCTGAGCACAGGAGGGGTCTGTGGGTGGTCCCTGGCTCAGAGGATGCAAAGCCAGAGCTCGGCGATGCTACACTCCCACTACTACCGGTCCATACGCTCATAGCGTCCAAGTGGATTTGTTAGAAAATTTGGCAAATAAACACATTTTCGCTGTAAAGTCTGGTAGAGCTGACATCAGCTGGTGTCATCTTCTGCTTACTAATTACAAGGGAAGGGAGAGACTTTGGTTTATGGGAACACTTGTCTAGTCACCTCTGTAGTCCAATCAGCTGCAGCTGAGTCAGATTAAAGACGTGACTCAGTCCATCATATGTGGACAAGACAAAACAAAATGTTATAATTCCGGACTTATTTTTCTAAATTTAAGATTTAATTTTAATTGTAAAGCTGTGGTAGTTGTGGATAATCTTATAGGTCTGTTTTAAATATAAACACTTGAAGGATGGGATTACAGCCTCTGCATTAACCACTATAATGAATCTGATTACTCCCAGTGTCAGTAATGTTTAATTCTCTTTTGATTTTAATGATGTTAACATTTTATTATAATTTGATTATGAGCGTTAAATTGTATTCCATAGAGAACAGATGGCATTTCATCATGTAGCTAGAAAATAGGGTTGCATGTTTTTGCATAAAAAAATTCAGTCTTTAATATGTATTAAAATAATCCATGTTTTCACAGACTTTTCAAATTTACTGTCAGAGCTCTATATTTTTATGGTAATTTAGACCTGTGAAAACCATTGAAAAAATGCCAGGAAGGACTTTTTTGTATAAGCTTCCTGTAATTTGGTCCTGGTTTATTCTTTGATAAATACCTCATGGTATTTTCCAATCAACAACCTTTCCTGTTTGGTCAGTGTAAAGGCCAGGCATGTTCAGCTTTATTCACTTTCAACAATAACTTTTGAAGAACCTTTTCAGGCGGTGATTATTTCATCTTTGTTCCCCAAATTAAATAGTGAGAAATAATGGTTTATAGGTTGGCTATTTATCCATTGCTAAAAAGCAATGCTAAAATGCAATGCTTTGTTGGTGATTGTTATCAAAATGTTAGTTCCAGTTATTAACTATTTACAGAAATTATTCTGTTCTCAGTTGTTCACTCTTTAAATACATTTCAGAGCATTTCCTAGGCTGAAATACTGTGATTCGACTGCTTATTTCATTGTCTTTAAATATGTAGAAAATAATTCATATTGACACATTAACAATGTTAAAAGTACATTTTTAATGGATATAATCGTTGTCTTTAAATCAATGTTGGCCACATAAAGTAACTATTCAATACATCAAACATCTGGAAACATCCGGCTTCCAGATGTTTGATAAATGGCTGAAAGACTTTACAAACAGTTCAATTCACATAACCATGTTCCGTGTCTGTTTCCTTTTTCTTTCTTTCTTTCGAATCGGGTCTATTATTATATATCCTCATCATGCAAAGTAGTGTTTTATATCCTCTTTGAACATAAACAGATGGCAGTTTTATGTCTTGTATGGAGTGATTGAACACTGCACCACAAGTCATCACAGTGGGATGAAAAATTACAAGGGACTGAATCTTTTTTTTTTATTCCAACCAATCAGAATAATCTCCTTGTCTGAAGGGCTCTTAGTTGCTGATGTTTTTGTTGTCTTCCTGGCCTAGTTTCTTTCTTGTGGGCAGTTTGGATATGAAAGTAACCAACAGATTTAAACTACTTAATCCTTAAGACGTTTAGTCCTTTGCCAGGATTTGTTTCACTGCTTATCTCACCACTTCTATTTGATAATCAGAAGAGGATGAACAGGAATCAAGGAGGGCACATTTAGGATCAGATATTATCAACACCTACACGAAAGATGCAACTTTAATCTACGAGTCTTTTGAGTTAAATTTGTATTATCTGCAACAGAAGGAATCACCGGTAATGTGATCATCAGACTTTGGGAAATTGGTCATTTCATGGCTGCGAGTGAAACCAATAATTCATTAATTGAAATAACAATGACATTCCCGTAGCCCTTTCTACATTGTCCAGAAAAGGTCTAGTAAAGTCCTTGGTTATCAATGGTCACACTAGCCTGAACCCAGACTAACTGTCATGCTGATGTAGCATAGCTAAAAAAGAGCCCATGGCATGTGTTGTTCAGTTCACATTTGGCTTTTACATGCTGCATGAATGCTTTTTTTGTGCCAGCAGAACTGTTTGTTTGATGCTTGGCAAATGTCATGCAAGCAGAGGACAGGAAGTAGTATACGCCTTGCTGCAAAGAGTACAAAAGGATCTTTTTTTATTTAATGTGAAATGTTAGATAATTTAACATAGCTCCGGGACAGCAACGTCAAAGCAGTCATTCACTGTGATCTAATCCATGACTCATTACATGTCCAGGCCCAGCCGAGCTATGGGTACGGCTCGATGTGGCCTTTTAATTGGACTACTATCCCTGTCCCCGTATGTAAACATTGGATCAGAGTCAGTTTATTTACGAAAGTATGTCGAGCTCTGTTATGATGCTTACCAATATGTTCCCCTTTCAGCTTGTTAGTGTTGGGCTTTTTCCGGTCATGCACCAGAACAACAAAGAGAGAATTTAGTTGACAGGAAATTGGTACTACTTAGAGCGTTGTATTGAACAGCTTAGCAGCTGTGTGTATTTAATTTGTTCTCTGAGATGTACATTATATATTATTATAATTCCTTTGGTAATGGCAGCTTCTTGTACCTGCTTTGACCGTTACTTCTATAACTTCAGCATATACTCACAATGACAGTGTTATCTTACTAAGAGATTGGCCTTTAGATCGAAGTATGCTGTCGCTAGCTTCAGACAAACAGCTGTTCACACAGCTGGTTATTTATTGTTTGTGAGATGGGAATATATCTGTGTTGAAAGCAGTGGGTATGTGTGTGTGATCTTTTAAGGGCAAAGGAAACTACAACACTGAGAAATGCTTCATCTCTGTACCGAAACTCCATCAACTGGCTTGAATCTGTGAATCTACCTGGCGGATGGAGGACGTTGTGTCTGTCTGTGTGTAGCTCTTTCTCAGAACAAAGTTTTGAAAGTAGAGGTTTCAGGATGTTTATGCACAAATTAAGAAGTGATGCGCTACCTTTTCAAGAACTAGGCTTTTAATTATATTTTTGTTTTATTTGTTGTGTAGCTTTATGCCAATATATAGAAGCTACTAAATTCAGAGATGGGGCCAGAGGAAAATTGGCACAGGCAGAAGAAGGTAATGGTCCCACCACACACACTGCTCTCCCTCCTAACCTGAGCTCAGCTTCAACCCTTCCACCTAAACCTGGGGTATTTTGTTTTCCTTTTTTCCCTTAGCAAACCTCTGTTTTATTTCAAATACTGCGTTTTCATAGTAGTTTCCTGCACAGTTGTGGAGACTTGTCCTTTCTGTTTTGCGCACTCTTGATGTGTCTCTTCCTGGTTTTTCTTTTCTCCTCCGTCTCACTCACTTCCTTCAGCGGCAGCAGCTGAACAAGGAGCTGACATTTGACAATCACTGCTTCTGTTTTCGCTCACACACGCACACACATAAATCCACTGTTGCCTGCACTGGCATTGCTTGTTTAATGTTTGCTCTCCCCCCACACTCTGAATGACTTTTCAATACTGCTTCGGTGTGTGCATCACTTCTGCTTTAATCTGAGTTGATTTCAGCTCAGTTTGTGCTTCTATGACTGATTCATTTTGTTTATCCCTCTGTATTGCCATTAAAGCTGTTAAGAAGCATTGCAATTTATAGTTATTTTGTTCATTTTGCAGCTGTTGATTTGTTTATTTTTGGAACAGGATGGAAATGACAGCTTTACTTGATGCAATACAGTTTTCCTCTCAAAACAAAAGTACTGATTTGCTTGCCTGGCGCTTTAAACCTGCTCCTGATCAAACTGTTCCTCTGCTTCTATATCTGCACATGGTAACTTGTACTAATTTGTATCTCCTTTTTGTTGTTACACTCTATTTGTCTGATTTCCAGGTGAGAATTTTGAGCAGAGTCCACTGCGGAGAACATTTAAATCCAAGGTTCTAGCACATTACCCAGACAATGTCGAGTGGAATCCATTTGACCAGGATGCAGTTGGCATGGTATCAATTTTTTTTCCTTTTCTTTTCAATGTTCCAAAGTAACAAAGTTTAAAGTTTCTTTAAAGGGGACCTATTATGAAAACACGCTTTTTCTTGCTTTAACATATATAAAGTGGTCTCCCCTCAGCCTTCCAACTCAGAAGGAGGAAAGCAACCAAGTTCAGATTCTGCGCCCGTCATTACGTAACGACGGGCGCGAATAACATCAGTTGGCCTCCGATGCGTGAAACCACGGCCACAATTAACTCCGCTGGCCGGAGCTTCCGCCATTTTTTTGTAGCGGTGTATCGCGTCATTCAGGCAGCCAATCAGCATCATAGCCTCCCCGCCCACTCAGAATCCCGCATAGATAATGAGGTTTGAGAATGGGATGATAAAGACATGGCTCAGAGGATGAATTTCTAATTTATTTAGCAAAAACAATCAAAAGCTTGTTTTTAAGACATTCAAAGCCTGTTTAAAATAGGTATTAGATGCCATAATAGGTCCCCTTTAAGGAGTAATGATAATATTTGCTAATGGGTTTGTATTTGGTATTACGTCATTAATTACAACTTTTCCATGTCGTATATTCACAGAATTACAATTTAAGTTGTCTACTATGGAGGATTTTTTGTGCCAAAATTAAATAAATAAATACATAATTAATTAATTAAAATGTGAATGAAATATATCATTAATTAATTAAATGTGTCATTAATTAATTTAAATTAGAATGAAATATGTCATTAATTAATTAAAATACAATTCATTTTAAGTAAAAATATATATTTATTATTTCAGCATTTAATTAATTAATGACACATTTAATGATTTTGTGTTGCTGAATCATGAAATGTAAATGTAAAACTGTCAGTTTCACTCGTCAAACTCACTGCATGGGTTATTTCAAGTTTCTCTTTTACTCAACTTCCATCTATGACTATTACTTTTTTCAGCTGTCTGGTTTATTCTCTACATTTCCTTCCACAGCTCTGTATGCCAAAAGGTCTGTCGTTCAGGACGCAGGTCGACTCCAGGGAGCCACATTTCCACTCCTTTATCATCACCAGAGAGGATGGCTCTCGGACCTATGGCTTTGCCCTCACTTTCTTTGAGGAGGTAACCAGTAAGCAGATCTGCAGTGCCATGCAGACTCTGTACCATATGCACAATGCAGAGCAGTACGACATCTTGCACACTCCAACCTCCCCCCAAGGACCTGAGGACCACCGACTCTCCCAGTCTCGTCCCGTGCTTCATGCTGCCCCTGCCATCTCCAGACTGCAGCGGTTCAACTCATACGACATCAGCCGTGACACGCTCTATGTGTCGAAGTGCATCTGCTTGATAACACCTATGGCTTTCCCTCAGGCCTGTAGAAAGGTGCTGCAGCAGCTTCACCAGGCTGTCTCGTCCCCCCAGCCACCACCCCTCCCACTGGAGAGCTACATCTACAACATCCTCTATGAAGTGCCCCTGCCACCAGTCGGGCGTTCACTAAAGTTCTCAGGCGTCTACGGGCCTATCGTGTGCCAGAGGCCGAGTACTTCTGAGCTTCCGCTCTTTGACTTTGCCATCGGTGAAATGTTTAATTTGCTCGGAGTGGAGAACGTTCTGCAGCTGTTCACGTGTGCACTGCTTGAGATGCAGATACTGCTCTACTCCCAGCGTAAGTCCTTTGTCTTCTACTGTTGCAGTGTTTTCATGTAACCTTTAGCGTCCAGTCCCATCAGATTACAAGTGCATATTCTCTTACATTGTAACCACCTTAAAACAATGAATACGGGTAGTAGGGATTGCATTGAAATGAAATTTACTATGGAAACACTTAGGGGGAAAAAAAATGTTCATGTTTAAAAACGAGGAAGAAGAAGTGGGGGAAAAAGAGTGAATTAATGTTTTTTAGAAATGATTTGAGAATGCTCAAGTCTCATGGCCCTACCTTTAATGGTAGCCTTGAGAGACGTCTTCCAAGAGGTAGGAAACATATCAATGTCATGACACGAGAGTAGATACTGTGTGGGCATAAAGTTACTGCTATCTGATGAGGCTATAAGGTGTTTTTACAGCTTGAGCTATTTTAGATGAATGTTTAGAAGGCTTAGACCACTTATTGTGGTGTTGAGTATTGATTGATTGTAGAGTGCTGTGCGAACGAAAGCCCTTTTAGGTCGAAAGCTCCAGTCTTACAGGACGTGAAACTGACATCAAATGGCATCCCAGCTGCTGTGAATTTCAGCCATTCTAGTCAATGAGAGTTGTACCATCGAAAACATCCCAGAGTGGTTTAGAAGCATCCCAGAAGCGACTGCCCACTCTATACCACTAAAGATACACGTTAGACCACTGCCACACCATATATACATATATATATATTAGTGATTAGTGATTTGTGGCCGAAACCGAAAATAATAATAAACACTTGGCCGAATACCGAACAATACCGAACATGGTTCTTCAGCAGTTTTTCATTTATTTTGCCAATTTTTTCATCATTGCATAAATCAAATAAATTTGATTTATGCATGCTTTTCAAAGAAAAAAATCTTTTACAAAATTACAAGGTAGAAAATATTTATTGAACATAAAAAAATGAAATTTTTTAAATTTCCCAGCATTATGTTGTTTTGGTTCCACCTCCTGGTGAATGTTAGGTAAAATTCTTATGGGGTTAGTTTTTGGTTGGCCAACGATTTATGTAGTGCGCAACGTTACGGGACGGAGCGGCCAGTCTATTTCCTTATTTTACAACGCCGTTATTGTTCGGTTTTTTTCCCCACTTATTCCACCGAACACCGAAAGTCTTTTTTTTACCATTTTCGGCCGAACAATTTCGGTTACCGAACAATCGGTGCATCACTAATATATATATATATATATATATATATATATATATATATATATATATATATATATATATATATATATATATATATATATATATATATATATATATATATATATATATATATATATATATATATATATATATATATATATAAATAAATAAAATAAAACAAAACATAGTTCACAGGATTTAAAATAATCACCTAAAAAGAATTAACAAATGAGATGCAAGAAATAAAGGTTGCAATGCATTGTGGGAGATCACTGAAATGCAGCAGTAAAATGCACCAGTGGGTTGTGAGTCTAGTATGGACATTACGTTCACCTGGGGAGGCTGTGGGTAAACCAATTTTTTTAAACAAGAGGTTTGAACCACAAGAAAACCACTAGATTAAAAAAAGGCATGGACAAATGTGCTCATCTTTAAACGTCCAGCCTTCTGCATGATTGTCACGTAATTTCAAAGCCTTCAGTTAAACACGTTATCCCGCGAATCCAACCGAGGAGACAGCGCTTGGAAGTGCTCTGCTTCCGCTGTGCTCCTGGTTGAGCATTGAGAAAAGAGCACAGTTGCTGGAAACGGCTGCAGAAATGCACCACAGCAGTTCCACCCTCGGGCACCCAAACTTTATGATTTTATTTATTAGGACATAAACAACAATGCATTTGTTCATGTTCAGTTGTCCTATGGTTTTACCACAGCATGTCTGCTGTGTTGAGGTCTGGACTCCGGCTTGCCCGTTACATCACTTTGATTCACGTTGATCTACTGTAAATTTGCTGGAGTGACTGATCGTGCAATCACAGGATTTGTCCAGACCAACAAACCAGCACAATGTCTGTTTTTACAGAGGTCGTAACACATTATGATGATTCAGTGTATTTGAGGAGGAGCACTTGACTTCTACATGCGCACTTAATATCTTTGGAACCAGTAAGGGTGTTTTGAGTTTTTCCACACTGTTTCTTCATTTTGGCTTAGTTTTTGCGAAATACATGTATGGTGTAAAATGTCATGTGCTATTAACTATTTATGGACATGCGTTTATGTAAAATCTTAGAAGTGAATATCTAGAATCTTAGAATTGAAATGAGGTGTGCTTTTGTTTTCATGTGATTTAGATATTTAGTTTTATTCTTTTACTATCTTAGATTTATTGGGTCAATCAAATGAACTTTCCTCATCCTTAAACTTTGAAAAGTAGTGAAAGTTATCCCATGAAACCTTTTACATTTTTTGTAGATTACTTAATTGCATTGAATTTTATTTCTCATAGAAATCCCATCCGTCATCCAGTGGTAACTGCAAATAGAATACTGCCTTGTTCTTTAGTCACTTTATTCTGAGAGTCCTATTCTTTGTCCTTCTTATATCTGATATCTAAATATTCTAAATATTTCTATATCTAAATACAGCTTTAGTTGTGAAAAACATGAGTTGTCCTCCTAATTGCAGAGATTTTGATCCCTGTCTGCACTTAATTTATTGATAAAGCTTCATTAATTTATATTAATCTTTTCAAAGTGGAGATAGTGTTTCCTTTTTTTGTGTAAGTCATTGTGAAGAAATGGACATATCATTTAAAGATGCAGGGTCCGCTGTGGTGTCTGGATCCATTACAATGGCAAGAGAGGGCAAATGGTTTACAAAACGGCAGGGGCCAAGGGGGAAAAGCTCTTAAGCAGGAAAGCTGTAGTGTTGCTAGGCAACCATCAGACAGGAGGATAGCATTGATGCAGGATGATTATTATTGGTCGGCGGTGACATCATTCCTCTCTTCACCCCTGTGAGGCTCATCACTGCAGAAGATGTGAAGGGTGTTGTTCAGAATTGAGCCCTGGTGATCTTCCCTTGAGAAGAAATGAGGGATTGTTACGAAACAACACCACATTATTGAACACACACACACACACACACACAAACACACACACACCAAGGAGAGGAACGCTCTGCAAATATGGAGAGGACCGGGAATGGTCTGTGCCAAAAATAGACTTGAACTTCATAATTGTCATTAAAAGAAAGAGACCGTACTTAGCATCTGTTTACATACCGTCTTCTCTTTCTTCTGTTATTATTAAATGAGACTATTTCTGCATTTATTTGATTTGTTCTGTTGAAAGTGACAGGGCAGATTAGAGATTAGGACATCAAGGAGAGACCTGAACTCGTTGAGGTTGTGCACACATTTGCACATAATTTACCCACAGACACCCTCACAAAGGTGTAGGTCTTTCTTTCAACAGACTGTCTGGCTGCAGTATATCTTCAGTTGTATAGATTTTAACTATTTTCTGTAATTAATACATTCATATATCGAATCCTGTGTTTTATAACAACCATAGAACTGAACTGGCAAAGCCAGTCTGGCGTCTTTTGTTGTTTCTGCAGAAAAAGTAGAAAATGCATCATCTTCACTTCTTCATTTACTTTTGACTAAATGTAAATATTAATGAAACAAATTCATCAAGTGTTTTGTGTTACAGTCGTGACACAAACTGAGATGGGACTGCTGTGCTACCTAATTCGGATTGTAAAGTAGATGGCTACAGTATGACTCTATCTTCAAAATATCAACTCTAATATTGGTCATCTCTAAAATATACGTGGAATGCAGCTTTTTAAATAGTTTTTTTGTTGTGATGACCCAGTTAAAAAGGGGTCTGGTAATGTTAGTATTCTTGTCCTCACCCTGGGAGAGGAAGCCTGCTGACAAGGAGGGGGATGAGGAGGGGGATGAGGAGGGGGATGAGGAGGGGGATGAGGAGGGGAGGCCCAGGCTGGGGTTAGAGTCCCCTCTCATGGACAGCACATGACCAAATGAAGGAATGGTATTTATTTTGGCACCATAATAGGAGAGACAGAGCTGCTGTTGAATGTGCACTAGGTGTCAATGGGATAGAGCAGGAATGCAGATGAGGAGGACCGGACACATATTTGCATGTGTACCAGCTGGCTTATGTGTGAAACGCTGAACTTAAAGAAGTGTTGCTATGTAGAGTCGCGATAAAGGAATTCAGTGCTAACCAGAAGGCCAGCTGACTGCAGCTGTGTCATGCTTCAGTGTTTGAATCCTCTAAAGAGAGCAGACCACAAAACTTCCTTCTGAGAGCTTGGTTCTTATGACCGAGTGGGTAGATTCTCTAGGACATGACTTGAAAAATGTCAGTAAATGTGCTCTTACAGAAGTGTAAATATTAGTGATAAACAGGTGCTCATTTACCGCCTGGAAGGTGATGTTTTGGTCTAGCTTTGTTTGTTATAAAACCTGACAATATAAAATGCAGTCGAGTCCATCATGGTATCATTGGCAATAATAAGAGGAATTAAGATTTTTGATTTTGAGTTTTTTATTTCCGTCCATTTGGATACAACATAAAAAAAAAAAGATCCAATATATTAAATGGCACCGAAAAAGTATAGGCTGAAGCCAAGGCTTATTATGCCTACCCTTTTATGAACCTCACTTTTATACAAAACAAAACAAATAATTTGGGTTCAAACATTGAAAAAGAATGGATATATTGGACAAGTAACAGTGGTATCTAGACAAGAAGCAAAGACAAAAAAAAAACAAAGATGAAAACAAAACAAAAAACATAGTATAAATTGCAATGAGTGATAAATTAAGTGGTTCTTGGCAAGAGACTGTACAGCGTGGAGAGCAGAGGTTAAGAGTAGGTTAAAAATCTTTTTAACATACCAAGTGGCTTACAGGGCACCTGGTATGATGTAGTGCTGCTTCACCACACTCCTTGGCTAAACGGCCGCGGAGAGCGGTCATGCAAACACTTGCCTCAATTGCTACTATCATGGTATTTATTATAATATTATCATATCAATGTTTTATATTTATTTAATATTTTATTTTTGAACTTATTTTTGAATTTGGTTACAGTAGTGCATAGTTTTAGTTCATTTTCCTAATTATTCCATAGCTGGACCCCCTTTATTGATATACAGTTGCTTTTAGTATTGGTCCGTAGATAGGTCCGTAAGATATGTCTTTAAACTGATAAGCTCATTCAGTTTTGGCTTACAGCTGTGTAGCTATTATCAAATAACTTTTGAGAGTGTTTGTCAGGGGAGTTTTCATAAACTGTATAATATACTCTTAAGATTACTACATTAAAAATTACTTAGTAGTTACTTCATGCAGCAATGGATTATTCTACACTGCAAAGGACACACCACATGGTGTCCAAAGTCATGTTTGTTGACTCATGTCTTGGTTATATTTGCATGCTGTTTCATTTTCAAAGAGCAGACATCCTCTCGTCACAGTCCAGTAAGAGGGTTTTCAGAAAAATGGAAACAAGGCAATGCAGCTGAAGTTGACTGGAAAGTTTTCTTTGGACGTGTCTTGTTAACCTGCTTTTTGTCAACACATGTTGAAGTCTTTACTCCACAACACTACTACTCCAGTGCTACCTGTGCTTGCCAACTGTCAGTCATGTTGTTCTTCTAGACTTGGAGCCAAGCTGGTTTGTAGCAGCAGCTGAGTTTTATTTGCGTTGCATCCCGTATTACTGCGTAAAGCCTGAGCAAAGATATCCAGTTGAATAACAGGTGTTGCTTAACTCACATGTGACATTATGTTTGTGGACTCCTGTGCTGAAACGGGAGTCAAATGTGGAAGATGATATGTAACTTGTGCAACAAATGAAAAATTAATCACTTATCTTGTCACCAAACGTTTAAATGTAGGAGGTATATTTTGCTGTGCACACCTATTAAAAAAGTTTGTGTCCAAGTCATAACTTTCCTTCCTCACCGTTTATTTTTGTTTGCGTGACACAGATTACCAGAGGCTGATGACTGTGGCAGAGAGCATCACGGCCTTAATGTTCCCCTTCCAGTGGCAGCATGTGTATGTTCCCATTCTGCCCGCCTCCCTTCTCCACTTCCTGGATGCTCCTGTGCCGTATCTCATGGGCCTCCACTCCAATGGACAGGATGACCGCACACATTTAGAGCTGCCCCAGGAGGTACAAATACACCGTAGATTCTTCCTTGACTTAAAGCTTATGTTCATGCTGCCGCTTAAGAAGTAAAAACTTCATTTTACATCTGCTTTTGTGTAAGTTTTAAAGAATAACATTCAGCTATATTTATGTGTAAAAGGGGTCTATATAGTAAAATATTCCCCGACCTGTATCTTTGCGTATGTTTAAAAAAAATTAATGCTTAGGATTGTCGTGAATCAATCCCTGATTTATCTTTTTAGTGTTTTATTCACAATAAGAGTAAGTAGGTTTATTTCTTTTAAATACGTTTCTAAACAGAAATGCAGTGCAGCTTTTTCTTCTTCTAAATCCTGTTCTTGTGGCATTTTGTCGTTGCATTGACGTATCTAGTTACTGCTGATCGTTTGATCCGAAGCCTTTTAATATTTAACATGCACAGTGCCGTCGTGTACAACGATATTTCAGGTCAGTCAGTAATTGCTTTCAGCATCGTGTGCTTGCTTGACTTTTCAGCCAGCTGGCAGCAAGTGTTTTTGCTCCACAGTTTATGCACAGGAAGTATAATTTGATATCAAGTATAGGGAGCAATTAGAAAAGTCAAACTGTCATACCTCCTGTGATATGGTAAAAGAGACTGAAAAATATTATTAGGACTTGTTTCAATTTTGCATTTATGTATTTAGCACAGATAAATTCACCATCACAAGTTCTATGTGTTTAAAGCACGACAATTGATCTTATTCTAAACTTATTTCTTATCTCTTCTTTTTCTTGTTTTTCTGTTTTGTTTTATTTTTTTCTTCTTCCAGGCGAACTTATGTTTTGTGGACATTGATAATCAATTCATTGAACTGCCGGAGGAATTGCCTCAGTTTCCGAACAAACTGGAGTTTATTCAGGAGATCTCGGAGGTGCTCTTGTCCTTCGGCGTGCCTCCAGAGGGAAATGTCCACTGCAGCGATAGCCAGGCCAAGTACCGGAGCTTCAGATCGGTTGATATGGTCTCTGATAAGCGCAATGGCAACCTGGCCTCACCGCTTAACTCCTTCCTGCTGAGAGAGAATGAAACTATCGCCAGGCTCCAGGCTCTGGTGAAGAGGACAGGTGTGAGCCTGGAGAAGGTGAGAGAAAACATCACCTCATGGTGCCACAAATTAAATGATTGTATGTCATGTCGTGGGGTTTTGTTTTTAACCCTAATGAAAGCTTCACTATCACATGATCAATGATGATTTATAAAAATACGACTGGAATCTTTGCATCAGCTTTTAGAAAATACACAACCATACATTTCATTTATATAGATGTGTGTTGAAAACTGATTATTTCTGACTTAATTGTGGTTTCAGCTGTGTAACTCCTGATGTTTGCTCAGCAATACATCAACTGAAATGCATCCAGGATGCCAGTGTGGTTTTTAAACGGCTACACCACCTTCCTCAGTCCTGGTTTAATTACAGTATTTACCTCGAAGCACTTGACTTCATATACTGTATTTTATGCACCGCATTATAAGGTGCAATATCAATGAACGGGTCTATTTTCATAAACAAGGCACCTCGGGTTAATAGGCGCATGATAAAACATATATAAAGTGAAGCAGTCAGATAAGTTCAACTCATTTTACAATAACTCACGTCTCACTAACTCACTAACGTCTTCCACAAATCTACAAATAAATAAAAGGTTAGGAAGTAAGCATCATACTAAGTACTTTTCTCTGATTGGTTCATCTTTGCCAGCGATAACAGACACCTGAAGTTAGTGTGAGGTTGGAATAACATCGTATTCCAACATTTGATTATAATTGGATTATGATATAGATTTGAAAATTGGGTTTTCAACCAGAACGTTGGCTTGACATGTAATTATAGTAAGGGAACATTGACTAGATCTTGGATGATGGTTGCTTTCCAGCGCTACATAATTAGTTATCTAACGTTTAGGACTGACTTTAATGTGTCAGGTGGGAGTGGTCCGACAATCAATCAAGCGGAGCGGCTTCGTCGCTTAACAAAGTTGTACCAAAATATTTTGACAGATTTTTGAGCGCAATGTACCACATAAAATTGGTTCTAGGTCAGTAAGGACAACAAAATTCATACATATGGTGCACCTGATTATAGGGCGCACTGCCGATTTTTCAGAAAGATTAAGGATTTTAAGTACGCCTTTATAGTGCAGAAAATACAGTATTCAACTAGCTCCATTTCGACAAAAACTGTTTTCGTTCATCATCATGAATTTAATTGTAAAGCCAAAGTAAAATCAGCACCTCTTGACATCTGATCTGCCAACCAGTTATATTTTGCAGTACTGCGGAAACGTGTTTGATACTGCACATCTAAACAAATATTGACCCTTTTCGTAGAAAAAAAACTGTAAGACAGTCTTTTTTTACTTTCATTTACTTAATCATATAATTGTTAAGACAACATTCATTGTTTGTATTTTGCAAAAGTAAATATTGTAAGGCAGACGATTGATGTGGTCGTAAAATAGTCGCTATGTGTAGAGTTTAAGCAGCTTATGTTCTCATGGACACCAGTAGATCTTCCTGAGCAGATTAGCGTGTCATCCTTCTATAGTTTTCACGCTCCAAGGTCAGTCTTTATTTATGATTATTCTTGTCTGAACTCAGTGCTGAGTTGTAATTAAAGAAACGTTGCAGTGATTAAATTGGCTCCTTGTGTGCGTCACTTGTAGGGCCATGGACAGGGATAGGCCTGCTCTGTTGTGTTAGACCCAACGCGTTGGCATCCGTCCGTTGTGTTTCAGTTTGATGTGGATCACGAATCATAATAAATCTCCTTCACTTCCTTTCACATGACCCTGCTGCTTCATCAGCAGCGTGCGATAGCTGTCAGATTAGATCACATGAAAAATACATGCTTCTTTAGTTTCTCTCCATCAGACTTCCTTCACACAAGCATTTCCTCCCCCCCCCTCAGCTTGTATTTATAATTGGCCAGAATCAGGAGTTGGTGCTAAGCTTTGCAAATTGATTGATTAAATGTTTTTGCACAACAGCTGGAGGTGAAAGAAGATGCCAGTAACAATAAGGATACACGGTTTCAGTGTGATGAGGAGGAGCTAAAGATGCACCAGCTCAACATCCAGGTGCGCGAGGTCTTTGCCAACCGTTTCACCCAGATGTTTGCGGATTATGAGGTGTTTGTCATCCAGCCCAGCCATGACAAAGAGTCATGGTTCACCAATCGAGACCAGATGCAGAACTTTGACAAGGTAGGTACACCAGATGGTTCAGTAGCAGATGGTATGCTAGGACTGCTACTTTTAATATTCTGTGATACTACTTTGCATTTCTTTCTCTGTAGGCTTCCTTCCTCTCGGACCAGCCAGAACCATACCTGCCCTTCCTGTCACGTTTTTTGGAGACTCAGATGTTTGCCTCCTTCATCGATAGTAAGATTCTCTGCCACGATGACGAGGAGAAGGAGCACACACTGAGGGTGTTTGACACCCGTGTGGATAAAGTCCGCATGCTGAACGTCCGTACACCCACACTACGGACCTCTATGTACCAAAAATGCACCAACATTGAAGAATCGGGTAAGAATAAAAGATCAATCCTGAAAATCATTAAAAGTTTTGTCATTGGGGAAGAGAATGAAAAATTACCTTAATAATTATCTGCATCCGGGCTTGAAAATTGCACATCCTTCTTAATTTGATGAATGTAATTAAAGAAAACCTTGGAAACTCTACAAAACTTGTTTAATTCAAAGTGTCAATTTCTGACTGGTGATTTGTGTCCTATTTGTTTAAAAAGAGATATAAAAATGATTTTACAGCACCTGGACCGCATATCACTGGAGAATGTAAATATTTGTTCTTGTTATGTCAATCATCCCTGGGTAGCAGCTCTTCAATTGTGTGTGCAATGCATTGCTTTAGGTGCGCTCATAGAGGACAATTTACTTATTTTTATCTTGTGCATGCAATGAAAGTCTACTAGTGTTTTATGCAGAAAACCTTATAGTTTGGAGCTGTGTTTTTCCTCCCATTATTACAAATAACGCACAGAGGTCCTGTGTGATGCATTGCATACATGATAGTTTTTACAAATGGTGGCAAGTGTTATCTGTATGTTTCTATTTTCATATATTATATACTCTCTAATGGATTATATGAGGTTTCATTATTGGTATCTGTTTTATTCCTCTTGTGTCGTGGTTGTTCTTGTTTACTGCAGAAATCACTGTCTACAGTGGCATTCAGCCTCTGAGTGGGCACATTTTTGAAGAAAAATGCTATTTTGAGTCTCATTTTGTGGGTTGTTTGAGAGGAACTTGTTCTTTTTAATGTAAAGGCATCCTCTTTCTTCTGATGTCAAAGTGTTTCTAAATATGAAAAAAGGCTCTTAGTCACACTTTGAAAGAGCTGACAATCTCAGCAAAGACAGAAAGAAAAAGTCAAAGTTACTTGGCATCATGATGAAGTGGAGAGAGCTTTTTTTACTTATGCTATAATAAATGGCAGGGGTATGGGAACAGATTAAGTTCATAGTAAAATGTTAATTCTGGGTTTTTCTTATTGAATATTCCTTGTAATTGGCCCCTTAACATTCCTGAAAATGTTGGTGGTTTGAGGACATGTAAAATTCATGTAGGTTGTAAATATCATTTCATATTTAGATTTCCCCAAAGACGTGTTGTTTTGTCTTACAGTTGGAGTATAAAAATGATGAATGCATATATCTCATCCACAGAAAAAGCCATCGAGATGAGGGTGTCAAAGATCGACCACACGGCCCTGCACCCGCACCTGCTGGACATGAAGATCGGTCAGGGCCGCTACGAGCAGGGCTTCTTCCCCCGACTGCAGTCCGAAGTGCTCTCCACGGGGCCCAGCAGCAACAAGTGACTATTTTAGATTATTTTTTGTTTCCATTCATTTGAAATAAACCTGTTTTGTCTGCATTCATTCTGAGGTCAACCAACGCTTTGATAAAGCTGATCAAAAGTGTGACGCTTTCTGTTACAGATGGGCGAAGAGAAGTGCTCCTGCTCAGTGGAGGAGGAGGGACCGACAGAAGCAACACGCTGAGCACCTTTATTTGGATAACGACCAGAGAGAGGTGAGAGGTCTTGGCAATGTTGTCCTGACTGACCCACTTGTCTGTTCTCATTTTGCATGATCTTTTCTTTATTTACTTTAGTTTGACTTCACTCTTATCTTCTTGTTTGCTGTCCCACCCCTTCTCAAACATCTCGCTCCCTCCCTTATTTTTTTTTATTTTTATTTTTTTGTCTCTGTTTTTCTGCCTTCCTTGTGCTCACACTTGCACTCTCAGCATGTAGAGTGTTTGTTTCCGGAGCTGCAGCTCCTGCTGTTTCTTGACTACTACTGGCTCTCGCAGTCCTACAAGCCCTGTCTAAAGTCGGTGACTGTGGATGTGGTATGTGTTGGTAGACCACAGACCAAATGAAATGTCCACATATGTCATTAACCCCCCCCACCCACCACCACCTTAACTTTCAGCAGCTGAGTTTTATATGATAATTCATGTCTCCTCCCAAATCCAGTTAATGTTTGATATAAGTAGAATATCATTTATTCAACCTGTTGACTACTAATTTGACACCAGTGAAGACTACTAAAATAATTTTTATTTAATCCATAACCTGTAAAATAAACTGTAATTAAATACTCCAAAGTTCTTCTGATGTTCCATGTATCTCAGCTCTGAAGTGATACCAGCTGTAGTTACACTATTATTTCAAGTAAAGGTAGAAACCTTTACTTGGGATACAAGCAGATTATCTCAAACAAAATTTGATTTGCTGATTGAATTCTGTGTTTTTAAATTTTGTATTTCTTTTACCAGAAATACATCCAGGAAGCCAGAAATTTGGGAACCACCATCAGACAGCCCAAACTGTCCAACCTGTCACCATCTGTAATCGCTCAAACTAACTGGAAATTTGTTGAGGGATTGCTGAAGGAGTGCAGAAACAAGGTGTGTGCTTGACTTTCTTTGATGGATCAGCTCTGGCACAATCTCCGCTTGTTCACAAACTCAGTATGTTGTTCACAGTATTGGCACCAAGCTTGTTTTAGCGTCATATGAGAGTATAGATGTATTAAATATACACATATTTTCCGTTTGGGCAGCTATAAAGTGTTATTGAGTTGAATCAAATCTACTTTTTCAGTTATCAGTCATTTTATGGTCATATTTTAAGATCTTAAGATAAGATGTGATGTTTGCCTGCTTTTTCCTTTCCTGTCAAGCATGAGCGTGTTTTCTGTGGTGTCTTTGTTTTTAGGGAATATGTCCAAAGATTTGTTAAAATAAACTGATGATCATGAGGGCAGATGGTAATAAAATATTACAAAAGTTCAGTTTTAAGATCACAAATGCTTGTATTCAGTATTTCAATCTGGTTCCCAGGCTGCAAAATGAAGGCACAAGTAAACAAAGACACATTTGTCAAACATTTTCGGAAGCCCCTTATTAAGCAGTTGTTTTTTTCTTTCCAACCCTGATTGAACTCTAGTGTTAATAGTTTGATTCCTCTGTAACACTCCAACTGTGTGATTATTTTGTTTCTATGTAGACCAAGCGTATGCTGGTAGAGAAGATGGGCCGGGAGGCTGTGGAGTTGGGTCACGGAGAGGTTAGCATCACGGGCGTTGAGGAGAACACTCTGATTGCGAGCCTGTGTGACCTGTTGGAGAGGATCTGGAGCCACGGGTTGCAGGTTAAACAGGTCAGGATGAACCAAACTTTGTTTCTAAATTGGTGTCACAGTGCACCTGGTCAAACCCTTTCACTTATTTCGCTTGCACTGCTCTGAGCAAATAATGGCACTAGTGTGGTTTCTTTTTTACAGGGTAAATCTGCTCTGTGGTCCCACCTGCTGCACTACCAGGACAGCAAAGAGAAGAATAATGCCACTCCGGGTGGTTTGGGCCCTCCAGGTAAATGCTGACATCATTTCATCTGATAAGAAAAGAAGGTTTACAAACTGGGGTTGCTTGTTGCAGTCATACTTTCTTTCTTTTTTTTTAACAGGCTTTATTCATGACACAGAGAGACGAAAATCTGATGGGGGTGGTTCAGTCATGCCCCCTCTTAGAATCTCCCTCATTCAAGACATGAGGTAAGAAAAACTCCAGTTATGTGAATGCCAACAAAAGACTAACTTGAGAATAAATGATCTTCCTGTGAACCTGTTAGCCGTTTTAGCTGCTGGGCATCATTGGATCAGAGTAATAGTGCCCCCTTGTGGTCGTTTTTTTAACTATACAACTGAAAGTACCGTGTTCCAAAGATAACTGGTTATCTTAACTGGCTGTATATTATCCAAAAGGGATTTCTGACAAAATAATTGAAAAAGTGGTGCCTTGTGCTTGTAAATTTGTAATTTTTTTTGAATGAATCTTTCTGATAAATGTTCGCTTCAAGGTTTTCCCAATAGTTCAGAACACAAAGCAAAAGTACATATTTTTCTATATTCTTCACATGTTTAGTTAATAAGTAGCGATTCTCTGGATTTCTCAATAGTTGCGTTAATGTAGGTGTGAAGTGATATCTGCTGTGACTGACATTGAGATTTTATTTATTTTAATCTGACTGCAACACTATATATTATAGTGATTCACTGAAACCTATTTCTTTATTGTATAAACCATATTTTGAAAATAACAATTTAAAACATTAATTATAGGTCATTATCAAAGACAGCAAAATGATTAAACAGCAAAGAATGCAAAATTATTTTCAATAAAAAATAAAAGAATAAAGACACCAATGGGGGGGGAAAAAAACAACCTGTATAAAAATGCATCCCAAATGAATGTGTTTTTTTTGTTTGCATTAGACAGTTAGGCCAAAAAATGAGGACACGACATTCAGCTGAAGTTGATGCAAGTACATGATGACAATTCCATACCCCCAAGGCAAAAACATTTCAAAAACTGATTAAAAATGTTTTCCTCACATGTTTTTTTTTTTTGGCCTGGTTTTTTTTTTTTTAAATAGCACAAAAATAAGCCCTTCAGGGATACTCACAGATCCCGTGGCATACCTGCGTGCTTCAACACTGGAGTGTATGGGTTTGCGTGTGATGGCATCCCTCCCTGTCAGGTTATTCCCTGTAACCGGGCACAGTTGGGGAGGTTGAGCTCGCTGGGGAAGACTCAGACTGAGTGTGTGTGGAACAGCGTGTTACTTCCAGCCTAATTACCAGACCCCCTGACAGTCTGGCTGAGGAGGGGAGGGGGTCGTCTGAGGACACGCAGCTTTACTGTGGTGATATGCAGACCCAGCTCTATGTTTGTGTAAACATCTGACAGCATGATCAGAACACACTCTGTCTCAGACACATAAGCATCCAATAGTGACTTTTAATATCGGATAATAAAATAATCCTATAATAGAAAATGGTTACTTTGTCTATGTCTGAATTTCTCATACTCTAAATGATTAGAGCTGTTTGCAATAACTCTTCTTTGCAATACCATTTTACACTGTTACCATGGAGATAACAAAGGAGAAATCTGGGTTACTTGACACGAGTGAGGATGTAGACGGGAAGGGGGATGGTAGGAGGAGGAGGAGATGCACCATGCGTATGGCACAGGTGGAGTGGAAGGGAATGTGTCTGGACATCGGGGACATGCTAGTGGCTCGGAGCGATGACACGGGACCAACTCGCAGAATTCAAAATCCCTCATGGAGGCAAACTGAGACTTCTGTCTGGCCATAACAATGATGAAATATTTGTGTTACATTCAGACATTATGAGTTATTAACTTGACAGCATTTCCAGTATGAGAATAATACTGGTAATCCTGAAATGATTCACTTTAAAGACATAGCAAACATCTACTTGGAGCAGTTTTTAACCTCAAAATTGAAATACGCACTTGGTTTGAGCTGCTAGTTTAATAAAAATAGTTCACAAGGTAATCTGAAAACTGGTGAAGGACAATTTTCATAATTAGGCATTTTTATACATTGTATTACTCGTATATAGATGCTATATTGAATTATTGTTGTTGCTTGTGTTTCCATGACAGTGTCCTTTTGTTGTCCTGTTTGCAGACACATCCAGAATATAAGTGAGATCAAGACAGACGTGGGCAAGGCCAGAGCCTGGGTTCGTCTCTCCATGGAGAAGAAGCTGCTTTCCAGACACCTGAAGCAGCTGCTGTCAGAACACGAACTAACAAAGTGAGTAAAAGCAACACACTGCTACAGCGCAAATACACATTTCTGTTATAGTTTCAGAGAGTGAGACAATAGAGTTGTATCATTTTAAAGATCAGTGTTTGATCCTACCGCTCATTGAGCTTCTTTTTCTCTTTGTGCAGGAATGTTTTGTCTTAAATGAAGTATATATACGATCTACTGCGATCTAGCCATTTATTATACATAACTTACTTTGAAATTGTAAACATCATACACACACTGCCTCAATAATTCAAAGCCTTCTTTATAATTGATATTAAAGTGAACTGGGTTGGGGGGTTTCTGTCTGCTTTCATGACCTTTCAGTCCTCAACAATATGCTCATTCTTATCAATTTCCCCCTTTTAACTGTGTCTAGTAACTTATTTTGTGAGGGAAATTAATGTGAGAACCACACAAATTATTTGGATTTTTCCAGTCTAAACATGATTTACTGTTGTTAAAAAATATTGTTATTCCTTGTTATACAGAAAACTGTACAAGCGCTACGCTTTCCTGCGCTGTGACGATGAGAAGGAACAGTTTCTTTACCACCTCCTGTCTTTTAACGCAGTGGATTACTTCTGTTTCACCAACGTGTTTACAACCATTAGTGAGTGATGTTTCAACGTCAAACAAGTAGAAAGCACAGTCCATGAACTATCTTGTACTTTTTATTTATTTTATAGTGCAGTATAACAGCTCTTTTGTCTGCGTTCCAGTGATCCCCTACCACGTAGTGGTTGTTTCAAGTAAGAAGCTGGGTGGTTCCATGTTCACAGCCAACCCCTGGGTGTGTGTTTCTGGTGAGCTGGCAGAAACCGGAGTCCTGCAGGTGCCCAGAAACACTCTGGAGATCACTTTTGAGGTTTGTGTTAATTTGGCTAATACAGGAATGTTCTGTCACAATGTGCGTCTTGCTTTTGTTATAAAATTATTCCTGCCGTTTTAGTCACCAAAGTCACAGTTGTGACCAGGAAACACAATATACCGGTATGTCTCAAAGTGGGGGTAGACAAAGGCCTTTTAATTGTTTTTATTTTGTATCAAGATTGGTTTTGGTTTTTCAACCTTTTATTTATAAGCAGAAAGCAACTTTTAAGATTTTACATCTCTTTTCCGAAACTGCTATGTTGGCAGAACCATTTAATTGTCGCCATTTTTTCCATTACTTCAAAGACGCTTGGTGAGGTGATAGTTTATTAAAAACCTGTCTCATCTGATTGGTTGTCTTCCCTTCTTGTTCTTTTGATTCATTTGTAAACTATAAAAATGTTGTACAAAACTGGAATAGCATGACGTTATGTGTTGCATTTTGATAAGTTATTGGTTTTGGTGTTTGACATTACTGTGGTTCCCCCTTCCTCAGTGCCAGAACCTCGGCAAGCTCACCACAGTGCAGATGGGTCACGATAACACTGGAATCTACGCAAAGTGGCTTGTAGAGTGTGTTATAGTCCGCAATGAGATCACTGGGCACACTTACAAGTAAGCCAGTCTCAGTGGAAAATCTGCTTAGTATTGTTTGGACCACGTGGTTGTGAAAATATGACCTCAATGTGCTTGTTGACAGGTTTCCATGTGGCCGGTGGTTAGGGAAGGGAGTGGATGATGGCAGTTTGGAGAGGATATTGGTTGGAGAGCTGATGACCCCCACCACAGAGAACGATGAAAGAATGTGTCGCACACCACCAATGCAGCAATCACCAGGGATGATGAGGAGATTTGTTACCATCTCACCGAGCAGCAAACCAAGTCAGTTCATCAGCCATGAGTCCCCTGTTGTGGTTCCTCAAGTAGTCTCTTTAAACTTGAATTCAGCTATCATCTTAACTGTACTTTCCCCATAAATTGTACTTCTTGGATTATTAATATCTGGTAGTTTAAAAAAGAAAATCAAATGCATAAATGAGAAAATACAAATGCAAATAAATAAAATTTGGATAGGGATTTTCCTTCCTGTGCCTGCTTGTTTTGTGTCTGAACATCTTTGTTTGCCTTTTTTTCTCCACATCAAGAGTTAAACACAGGTCAGATCCAGGAGGGTGTGGGAGAGGCCATCAACGGGATTGTAAAGCATTTCCACAAGCCGGAGAAGGAGGTGAGAGACGGCAGTCTAGACAGGCCTGAACATGTACTTCTATTATTCATCATCACATTTGAAGATAAGAAGCGGTCTAGTCTGGTGGCCCCCAAAGACCCCTCAGTGACAGAACACTACATTAAACATAAAGCTGGAGAGTGGAAACTGATTTTTGAAAACTGACTGTTGTCTTTAGTGATATTTCTGGCTTAGAGGGACGTCTGCTATTCCTCCTGTTCTAAGAGGATTTACATAAAACATAAGCACTGATAATCATTGCTTAAAAAAGCAGGTAAAGTAATGTCTTCAAATCAAAGGAGATGCCCATTGATGTTAAAGGGTTTTGTGTCTTAAGCTTTGATTACAGGCTTTTTTAAGTCAACACTTGTAGATCAAATACAATAGGGTTATACTGGGAAGTCCCCTTCGTTTTTTGCTCCACCTCTTTAACTGAGCTACAGAACAATAAAGGGAGGCTGCTGAGAAGAAAAATGCTTCTTAAATAAAACGTTTTTTTTGTATTGTGGTAATGTGTGTGTGTGTGTGTGTGTGTGTGTATGTGTATGTGTTTGTGTGTACTGCAATCATGTAGTATTTTTGTTATTTAACACACCCATATGTCTTTTGTATGGGATTTTACTGATAAAAATGTAACTATTGTACCTTTCAACACAACTCTTAACTGTTGTTACTGTTTTTAGTTATTTATTTTTTTCTTTAATTTTAATACAGCCTGATTTTTTTTGCAGAAAAATATTTGGAGGTTGGTTTTGTATAACAGATGCATAGTTGAATCTAGGAGGAAAATAAGTGATGAAAAGTGCTCTGGTAAATCTTAATTCCTAAGAAATAACATCTTTACAGTTTACCTGAAATCAACCCCTGTTATGTGCATGTGTGTGCTTCACAGAGAGGCAGTCTGACCCTTCTGCTGTGTGGAGAATATGGTCTTGTCTGGGCTCTGGAGCAAGTTTTCCAGCATGGTTTCAAGTCACCTCGACTATTTAAGAATGTCTTCATCTGGGACTTCTTGGGTAAGGACTTTCCTCAACATGCTGTCTGAATTTGCATGGTCTTTCTGCACCCGTCTTTTAATGCAGCTCTTTTTTTGTGCGTGTGTGCATGTGAATACTAACATGTTTTATGTTTAGTGTTGCTGCTGCTGGGTTTATTTTTCTTCACCTTGGTGTCAATGCAAGAAATTGTAGAAATGTTGGTGGTTTTCAAAACCAAATCCTGACCATACGTTACAACATTTACTGCATGGTGGTACTGTGGCCATTGTTGGTTTGCACTATTGCATTTTGAAAGCAACACTGCAGCTGCAGTTGAATCCTAACTGCATTGTGCTTTCATTTAAGAAAAACATTAAAACGTCTATAAATTATAAATAACTTACCCAGCAGTTCCATATTCAAGTAAAGTAAAGTCATCATGTTAAAGCGTTAAAAGAGATTTGGCTGGACTTTATTGAGATTTATTTTGTGTTTTATTTTATTTTTTATTTTTTTTGTCAAACGATAAAAACATCGAGCAATCTTCCCTGAAGACTGTACGGGAATGTTTGAAGCCAGCTAATTGTTCGTTAACATGATTATGCAATTGTTGAAATAGGTTATAAGTTTGTCTTGTTCTTTAACAGAAAAGGCACAGGTGTATTTTGAAAGTGCTGAGCAGCGGGAAGTGACACCAGATGAAAACTGGCAAACCAGAGTGCGCCACTTCTGCCGCTTCATGCGCGCCATCAACAACACGTCCAGAAACATTGGCAAGGACGGGAAATTCCAGATGCTCGTCTGTCTGGGCGCAAGGTAGGCAGAATGAGAGGCAGCACTTCCTTACATACACTGTAAGATACGTTCAGGTGGATAACAAGTACATTCAGTAATGAGTAGGGTACTTCTCTACTGACGGGAAGGGGGATGTAGACAGGGAGGGGAATGGAAGGAGAAGGATGAGATGAACCACGGGTCTAGCACAGGAAAAAAAGGATAATTTATTCATGCCACTGATATGTGTTCTTCTCTCAGGGACCATTTGCTGCATCACTGGATCGCTCTGCTCGCAGATTGTCCAATCACCGCACAAATGTACGAGGACACTGCACTGATTAAGGACCGCTCGCTGGTTAACTCTCTGATCAGAGTGCTACAGACTCTGCAGGAGTTTAACATCACCCTGGAGGCTTCGCTAGTCAAAGGTGTTGGTATTTAAACCAAACCACTTCCCACCAGTTGTACCTGAAAGGGAAAGAGCACTGGGGACCACTGAAATGAGTAATTGAACCTTTTATAGGCAGGAACAGACTGGAACAAAAGAAACTTTCTGGCTTATATTAAAGCTACTGTCACATTTGCCATATATCAAGTGCAATGAGCCTTCCAAAATGTTATTTTTATCCTCAATGATGTTGACATTAGATGTTGAAAATATGTTTTCTATTACGAACCATGATTTTCACATTATTAATGACAACCTTGTGCTATTATGTTTTACTGAAAGCTAATATTTTCATCGTTATTGTGAACTGCTGACAGCGGCTATATTTAAGGGAAAGCAAGGATTAAAACTGTTAATATATTTTCAGATAAAAACAGTATTATTTTGTTAAGTCAGTCAAGTTGCTTGCTCTGTTGTCAACTCTGATTACAATGTTATAATGCAGAGTTTAAAGCAAATGATGTAGAAGTATGCTTTATAAGTATGTGTATGGCAGGGAGGCTTGTAGAGTCAAAGATGATTTACTCACATAGGAATAAAAGGCTATTAAATTTGGGCCTTTCCCTGGCAGAAATACATGTATGCAGATCTTTTCCATTGAATATGTTCAGCTGAGCAAATGGTTGTTCTTGCATGATAATAAAACTGTGTGGTTCAAGCCTGCATCCAGTGATGAACTGTATATTCAGTTGGATACAGGAAAGTACTCAAAGTCTTGTGTTCCAGACACAGCTCCTCTAGTGATGCTTGACCCAGCTTTCTTTGCATAGTGGATCACGACAGCCTTTGTGTAAATACCTCCAACCGGCCCTTTTGCCCACCACCATTCCAGCTCTTACACTACTTTTGCCCTGTTCTCTTAACTACAAAAACATTGTGATGATCCGAGTTGGCTCTGTGTGTTGAATTATGACTTCTTGATTACCTTTCAAGGAGCAAAAAGGACTGCTTTTTCCTGTCTCCTGAATTTTGTCATCATGGTTTCTTGCTATGCAATATCCACAAGAGAAATTTTAGATATTACTGGGCCCTCCTCCATTATGTACATTGGACTTTAATGTGCAGAACAAGAGATTTGATATGTGATGGACTTTTTTTTTCTGTGCCAACATCATCTGGAATGACTGTGTTGTTGCTCATCCATGTATGACCCACACATGAGAGTCTTGGGAGATATATATTTTTCTTTTCCAATGCAGTTGTTCATCTATCCAGATAGCTGTGTAATGTAGTGTTTACTAAGTGAGCAACAGTGTACAGTGTAAAAATGTATTACAAATAAAGCATCTGTTATGCGTTACATTGGGCTTAGAAGTTTACCAGTTGTTAATCAATAAATGTACACATATTTTCTGAATGAGCTCAGCTAAAATAATGAACTGGCTTCAGAATCTGAAATGTATGTATTTATGATTTTTTTTTTTTCTGTCCAGTGACTTCAAACTGAATAAGACAGACATTGTAGAATTTTGAGTGATTTTTAAATGCCTTTTATTGAACAAATTAATAATTGAATTATATGAATATTTTGTAAACTAATATATATTGTTGTTCCAAATCTAATCAAAACTGTTTTTGGTCAACTTGTTATACGCCATAGTATTTAATGGTGACTGAAAACGAAGTATATTCACAATACTAAACCCTTAAACCGTTCTTATATATACGCATGTATTATTTATATACGTATACGGTTTTATTAAGATACATTTAACATATCTTCTCAGCTGATTGTGTTTTCTCTCAATGGTGAAAACGTAAACAACTTGTTCGCGCCATGTCAAATTGTTGTTTTTCTTTGAAGCTCTAAGCCAGGTGGTTTATGGGAGTTTGAGTTTACAAAGCAGTTCGGTCACAACCGATTCACACTACGGTTTCCCGCTCGCTGCCTACGTCTCCCATCATGCAGTTCTTCCGAGGATTACGAGCGGAGAGCGGTGATTGGTCCACCGCAGGTTCAAACCGAACGGCTGCACTCCTAATATGGTCATCGCGTCTCTTCCTTTCATTCCGTTTTTTTATGCAAATGATATTCTGATTGCCAGCTGTATGCAGTAGTAGTATGCGCATGCGCAGTGCGGGAAAAGAACACGGTGAAGATTCAAAGTTTTTGTTCAGTAAGTACGCTCTTATTTATCATATCCAGAAACTACGCTTCTAAAACACTTGCCCGATTGCTACTTATAAGTAGACTGCGTATGTTTGCCGTTTGCGTGTAACCTGACGCGTGCATTTCCAGCAGTTGCGAGCGGAATATACAAAGACTTACGACAATGAAGTGGTGTAAGTGCGGAGAGCGTGGCGTGGTAATGGTCGCTCCGCTAGCACCGTGCTAACGGCTAACAACAATGAGACACATTTGGCGCACTCAAGAACAAAAGTTTGACTTTAAAGCGGAAACATGGGCTCTTTGCGACTTTTGACTTTTATAACCGATTTAAAAACATACGCGAGTTTGTCTTGAACTGATAATTATATTGATCATTATTCGGGCATGCGTGATTCCACGAGTCTCGGTAGCTTTTTGTTTCTGGACTTCAGAAAGCAGCTGCCGCTTTTTGTTTCTGGGTGATTTGGCTCGGACCAATCCCTTAACCTGCACAAGAACAAATATATTTAATTTGCAGTTTAACAATATTTGCAACTTTAAGTCAAAATCTTAGAAAAGGACATTGCAGTTAGTTACCAATGGTAACGCTGTACTTTGTTGGGGGTGTGTAACATCTCTGATACACATTGGTGTTCAAAACTTCAGGGGCTCGATTAAAATGCATAACTTTACTACTGAAGTAGTAAAATTAATAATAAAATAGTAAAATTAATAATAAAGTAGTAAAATAATAGTAATAATAATAGTAGTAGTAGTAAAATAATAATATAGTAAAATTAATAAAGTAGTAAAATAATAGTAATAATAATAGTAGTAGTAGTAAAATAATAATAAAATAGTAATTTTAATAATAAAGTAGTAAAATAATAATAGTAGTAGTAGTAAAATAATAATAAAATAGTAAAATGAATAATAAAGTAGTAAAATAATAATAGTAGTAGTAGTAGTAGTAAAATAATAATAAAATAGTCAAATTAATAAAATAAATGCAAATATAATTAATTTGCAGTTTAACAATATTTCCAACTTTTTACGTCAATACCTTAGAAAAGGACATTGCTGTTAGTTACCAATGGTAACGCTGTACTTTGTGTTGGGGGTGTGTAACATCTGATATACATTGGTGTTCAAAACTTCAGGGCCTGATTCAAATGCATAACTTTACTACTGAAGTTTAGTTTGTGCAGCAGCTACTCGAGGCTCGTATGTATATGGAGGTGTTTCGGTGTTTTCCCCCGTGACTTGGCTTTAAATTCCTTAAGGCACTTTAGACGTCGTTGCATGTCCATTTTAGTGGTAATGTTATTGCCTTTTACGCGTTGTTTTATTTTATACAATACTACTCGAAACGTGTGCTCGCAGGATTTGTCATAATTGTAGGTTAAAAGCTTTTAAGCCTGAATTATGGTTCTGCGTTAAATCGACGCAGAGCGTACGCCGTAGGGTACGGCGTAGGGTACGCGGCGACGCGCACCGTACGGCCGTAGGCTCTGCGTTGGTGTAACGCGGAACCATAAATCAGCCTTTACTCGTGTGTGTCGGAGTGTGCGTGCAGGGACCGCCCCCTTGAGCAGTTGGAAGCGCGGTCGTCTGCAAACATCCTCGGCTGCTCCTCACGACTGGACCAGGACACTTACAACCTCTGTCTCTTGTCATTTTTCAGATTTTTTGGTCTTTCTTCTATGGTGATAAATTGAACGAGAAATAGACTATGTTTGGCTTTCACAAGTCAAAGATCTACCGGAGTAACGACGGCTGTTGCATCTGCAAGACAAAGTCCTCCAGTTCACGCTTCACAGACAGCAGCAGATATGAGGAGACGTTCAGGCTCTGTTTTGGGTAAGTCTGCTATTCATTCTTACTCTAAATTAGTGTGTGTGTTGTTGCTCTTATCTAGAATGGATTATATTAGTTGTATTAGAGTGTTAAACTTGGTCTTTTTTGTTTTTTTTGTGAAGCCTCTCAGAGGATCGAGTTGGAGACATCTGCAATGCATGTGTGTTACTGGTGAAGAGGTGGAAGAAGCTGCCTCATGGCTCCAAGAAGAACTGGAATCATGTAAGTGTTGCCTCGTTTCAGTAGAGGGGATGACTGTTTTTGAGATAAAGCTCCTCAGGAGTAAGAGTCAGACTGTAAGAATGTGTGCATGCATTGATGAGTGTGGGTTGTATTATAAAGCACTTAGTAGTCTAAAGGAAGTCAGGTGCTGACATGATTTGTCTGCTAATTCTCAGGTGGTGGATGCCAGAGCTGGTCCAGGCTTTAAGGTGACAAAACCCAAGAAGACCAAGAACATCGATGGCAAGAAAAAAAGCAAACTCAAGAAGCTTCACAAATTAAAAAGACAAAGTAAGTAGTTTTAAAATGAATGGGTAGGATGTCTGATTTGAGAGCATTTGTTTGTTGTTTATTGCTACAGAATAATTTGAATGATGAAATAGGAATTTTACATTTACAAATTGGGGGAAAATTCACAACCTAAAAAAAAAATCCCCTAAGTTAGCTATGGCTTTCTGAACTAGCCTTTTAACATTTCAGGCCGCATTTTACAACCATGGGAAAGGGCATGCTCTCTTAAGTGCAAGTTTTGAAGGCACACATTGAGACTGAAACCAATGTCAAACATTAAAAACAATTAATTAATTGGCAACTTCAGTTTGGTAGGTATATACTCAGTGGCCATGATATTAGGTACACCTTAAATACCCAATATTCATGTTTAATGAAAGTATATACGCTATTATTATGTAGTTAGTTATCCAAGGTGTACCTGATAAAGCGGCCGGCGAGTGCAGTATGCGGTGCAAAACTTGTAGACTTTTGTGAATTTCTCTGAGTAACAAAACTATACTATTTGTTAGCTGTATGTAAGGCATTTTGCTTAAAAATAAAAAGTTAGGCACAAACTTTCTGATTTAATCGTAATTCTCAATTGATTTATCAGTTAAAAGAAAATAAATGCTAATTATTTATTTTTTTAATAAATACTTAGGCACTGGATAAAATCTTGATCCACTTTCACCCTATTTATTTTTTCCACAAACAATTGAGATGTTAATCTCTGAACATCAATGATACTTTTTACATAAGTTGAAATGTAAACTATAAGATTAATACCTGCTTTTATGATACTTAAGATTTAATACATGTTGAAACCTAAAATTACCCAAAAAAAGGACTGGTGGACACTCAAATCTTTGTGTGAAAAGCAATTTTACAATTTTCTTTTCTTTTGTTTTTGCAGTTAAATGCCATGATGATGCTCAAGTGTCTCTTTTATTCCAAGCAGACTCAGATGCTCACAGCACGACCTCCAGCATGTCTCCTGCCCAGTCACCCAGCTACAGCAACCAGTCAGATGATGGCTCTGACATCGAGTCCAAACAAAGACGCACAACTCCTTCCAGCTTTTCCTTCTTGGACCGTTCCTACTGGAAAAGGTAGGGCATTGTGTTAAAGTTCACAATGGTTCAAATTAGTTACTATTTTCTTTTTAATATGGCAATTAATCCAATGTGTTTCTTTTTAGGCAAAAGGTGTGTTGTGGGATTGTCTACAAGGGTCGGTTTGGAGAGGTGATTATTGATCCTCGACTTTTTAAGCCCTGCTGCAGTTCCAAGAACCAGAAGACACTGGTGCCCACACAAGTGGCTACACACTTGCCAGAGACGCATCCACCTCAGGTCCCCGAAGACGTACACAAAACCTGGTGAATGCTTTGTTTTATCCCCCTGTGGGGTTATCCAAGGCATCCACCTGGATTTGTCTCCAGTGGCAGACCTCATTTCTACTCCTTCTGTTAGATCAATTAGTTTGATGTTTGACCAAGTAATATTCCTTTTTTTTTAAAAAAAAAAACAACATATTTTTGTTTTTACTTTTGTATAGAATTGAGTTCTTATTCTTTATTGAAAGGAAACAAAATCAGGGCATTAGTGTTATTTATAGGACAAGGAGACACATTATGTTCAAGCCAAGTTTTGATTCTGACTTTTTTAAATTTTTACAATTTTTGTCATCAGCTTTTTGTAAATATTTTGACATTTTTCTCAAGACAGCTATTTTGTTTTATGATTTGTCAATATGAAAAACACCAGCTATTTCTAATACTGGCTTTTTGTGTTGAAGTGGGTCTTCAACTGTTGCTGCAATGTTTTGTTCTATCTGTTTGCTCAGTAAATACAACTGAGAGGTTTTTGTTTTAAAGTACACATATGGCTTTTACTAACACCAGGAATTATTAGCACATCTGTTCTTCACAAATGTAAAGATCCTTTAATAGGTATGTAGCTCAAGTAAATTATCCATTGGAATTATGCACAGCTTAATGATGCCTCAGACAGATTTGAAATGCTCCATTTGTTCAGCGGTTTGTGCACATTCACATAGCTAGATGACCATGCATGCAGTATGTTACTGTGCTTTTTGGAATGACAAAGGTGGTTTATTTATTTCTCTTGTACAGTCTCAAGCAAAATGACACTGCATGTTGTAGAGCAAATGCTTTTTTTTATGGACTTTTTACATTCTGTCATTTGGCTCATGGTATATCTGAACCTTTAAGGAAACTACAGGGACAGTAAACCACTACATTTGAACGGTGCTAAAAACACATCCTCCTGCGTTAAGTCAGTTTGATCATACTTTCGTTTTTTAGTTGTTTTTTTTTGTTCTTCAAGACGCATTTCTCTAAAGGCATGCAGAAAAAGGTTTAAGCCGCAGGGGCATGTAGAAACTAAACTGTAGCACCAAGTGAACGCTGATGTTCTTAACTGTGTTTCATTTACTGTCAAAAACTAAACAGCCAGGACACTGGGTTATGTTTTATGGTTACCTCACATTTTGACCAGAAAAAAATGCTCTTAGAAAAATGTGTTTGATTATTGTGATGATTTAATCTTAAAGGGTTGTCAAAAATGCAAACTATGCAGACATTTTGAATGTGAGAAGTGCCATGGGGCTTTCTGTCACTTTCATTATATTTTATATGTAGAGTGATAGATCCTTATTTAACCAAATTGGCTTGTTAAAAGCATCATTTGTTTTAAATTTTTTTTAAAGTAATAATGTGACATTCAGCTCATTATTCATCTCAAGGTTCTTTTGTATGTCATGTTAAAAACAATGCTCGTATTGCACAGTTATTGCCATGGTGCATACTGTCCCAAATTAATACTGCAGTGACAACGGTTTCTTTTTTTTTATTATCTGTTTTATTTTTTTACATTTTGTAACCAAGCTCAGCTAAATGAATTGACAGGTGTTGCTCTGTAAAGTTTCGTAATATATTTAAACTGTTCTGCGGCAGGGTAGTAAAATGCTGAACATTTCTTATTAAGGATATATGCTGCTTCCTTTTAAGTGGGGAAAATAAGCTTTTTTTTGTCCTTAGGGAGTTGCCATAATGTTTAACGAGGTACATTTTGGGATGTAAAATGTGCCTTAATGAATTACCCGACCTTTCCATTATGATTCTTATGTAATTTATATTTATTTATTGCGCAACTTTTTTTTCTTTTTTTTTTAAGTGAAATTTCAGAGGAAACTGGTGTAGAGCCTTTCAGAAAGTCTGTTTTAATTTTGTGCACTTCTTTTGAACATGCATTGTATGTTTTGTAAGCCTTTTTGTATACTGTACCACAAAGTAGATCTGTATAATAAAAGTAAAAAGAAAAAAAGTGTACCTGTGGTCTGTTCACCTCTTGTTACCAGCAGGTGGCGCACGAGAGCCGCGAAGCAAAACACTGCACTTTGAACGTGAATTTGTTGGACAATTTTCTCCCTTCTTTCTTTGTTGGTGATAATGTAAAGTGTGTGTGTGTGTGTGTGTGTGTATAATTATATATCTAAGTACAAAAGTATATTGTTGCCAACAATATACTTTTTGGCCAAACAATTTGTTGGCCAATTGAGTGATAACACTTATAAGCTGAAACAAAATTTGTATTAAAAAATGGTCGAAGGCATTTTTAGCTTAAAAAACTGGTCAAGTATATTTCAGTCTAATTTATCAATTGTTTTAAAATTTTTCTTTTTTTTTTTGCAATCACAAATGGTTCAGTTTCCTCAGACACGAAATAAAGCAGTTTTGAGACGTCTTAACGGAAATTGCGAACATCGAGTGATTTGTGGGTTTCATTTTAAACAATTGACACACGTTAAGAGTTGGAATTGAAGTTTATAATTTAAAATGAACACTTAAAGCGTGAGCAAACTGCGCATACGGCAGAAACAGTGCGCTCTCCTTGTTAAACAAGTCCGTTGAATAGAGGAGGCGTTGCCTAGCAACCCCATTATTTTAAACTGTCTTCAAGAAGTTGCAAGTTTAGGAGTTGGTGGCTGCTTTAACGCAAGAACGTGAAAGAACATCATTCCTACTCCACCGTTAATGTGTACTTATCCCTGTTTTATTACACAAAAAAAAATGATACAATCGTGGATTTTTTTTCTCAACTTTATTGAAGCAAAAGACAGAAGTATACACAGAATTGAGAGCAACATCAGACATAAGTGTATACAACATAAACTACACTATTATACAGTCACAAATACGCCAGGGGAATTGGTCATTGACAAAGAAAAAAAAAATTAAACAAATATCTTATATAGCTTATAAAGGTCATAAGTTTTAACAGCTTTTTATTTACAGAATATGATGGAGAATATGTATTGTTTGATATATGCGGACAGCTCCGGAAAATTCGGCTTTTTATTTTAAAATTTGGATCTGTGGATATAGAATTTAGTTAAAATAACGAGCAAATTGATCAAATAAAATTTACATTTGAGATTCCTGTCAAATTCAATATATCCAAACAACACATTTTTCCAGCACAAATTAAATTGGGGGTAGATGTGATCTACAATAAAGCGGGACTCCACAGTTTTTTTGTGTACAGGCAAGACCAAAATAAATGAATCAGTGTTTCATTGGGAAAACCACAAAAAGTACAACTCACATCAATGTTTTTCTTAAGTCTCTGTAAATAATGATTGGTAGGATAGAATCTGTGTAGCATTTTAAAGGAAATCTCTTTGACTTTATTAGTTAGGAAAAACTTCTGTGGTAATAGCCAGACTTTCTCCCAATTAATGTTTCCAACAAAAGAAGACCAGAGAGATAGTGAAGAAGGTGTACTGATGATTGCTGCGTTCCATTTACCTCGGAAGTCGGAACTCGGAACTGGGAATGACGTCACAGCCGAGTTATCAGCGTTCCAGTTACAAAGTAGGTAAACAAGTTTGTAGTTCGCATATACCACATGAAAAATGTAAATTACACTATAACAGCATATATATGCCGAACAATACTTGTATACGACTGATTTAGTGTGACCTAAACTAGAATGAAGTGCTACGAAGCTCTCTTCTACTGTTTACAACCGGGGCAGCCATCTCGGAATGTGAACTCGGGGGTGGTGAAGACTCTCCCACTTTCCCAGTGGGAAATCCCACTTCGAGGGGCGTTCCAGTTGAAAAATCCAACTGGGAACTAGGAAATCCCCACTTCCGAGGACAAATGGAACGCGGCAGATGTCTTGTTACAATCGTGGATATTATTTAAACCTAATTGCAGACATTCACTGTGTTGCCTACAGAGCTTCCGAGTGTTAGTTTCAAAATAAAATCTCGTCTGCTTCGTCGTCGTCCCGTTTATTAAGGTTGATTTATGGTTCAGCGTTACACCAACGCAGAACCTACGGCGTAGTGTACGCGGCGACGCGCACCCTACGGCGTCCCCTACGGCGTAGAGTCTACGTCGATTTAACGCGGAACCATAAATCAGGCTTTATGCCGCGTTCCATTTACCTCGGAAATCGGAACTAGGAACTGGGAATGGCAGCCATCTTTGAATGGTAACTCGGGGGTGGTGAAGCTTCTCCCACTTTCCCAGTAGGAAATCCCACTTCGAGGGGCGTTCCAGTTGAAAATTCCGATTGGGAACTGGGAAATTCCGACTTCCGAGGACAAATGGAACGCGGCATTACTCCTCTCGATGCTGTTCCGGTGATCCATCAGCCTCTTGACGCCTCCAACCCTCCACTCTCACGTGTACGCGCACGCACGGGCTCATTCTCACTCCCTTTTGAGACAGTCACTCACTCCTTTCTCTTTTCAAAAGCCCCTTGTTGAAGCAGATTGACAGGGTAGAATGAAAATGAGCCGGACGCTCGGTCACGACTTCAGTGCGTACGCGTCCTTTTGAGAAGACCTCTAAACTTGGGAGCATATCGCCATGGGAGCTATTTGGGTTGCAAGGGACTTCTGTTTGTTTTTGCTCTTGTTAAATAGTCGCCAAAGTGTAGCGCTTGCAGAGAGTCGAGGTGGGAACTGTAGTGAGAGAGAGTGCGTGTGTTTGTGCTGCGTTTTCCATTTCCAAGCTGCTTTTTACGCACGCTTTCAGCAGTGCGCTCTCTTACAGAAACGGAGATTTTTTACATTTACTCTCAGTTGCAAAACCTGTTGCTTTTAAAACTTTTCTTGTTTATATTTATGTCGTATATGCGCATATATAATTTTGTGCACCATGTTTGTAATTTCTAATTGATATAAGGTTTCTTTTGTTTCTTTTGTATTTATTTTTTCCAAATTTTCATCATTAGGGGAGCTTGTATTTAAGTGTTTGTAAGATGCGTACCTATCTTTTTTTTTTGTACGTTCTCACAAAATGTATAATGCAAAAAGTGCATGAATAGTAAATATGCTGTTTGTCAAACTAAGTCATAGACGTTTATATTTTAGCAGATCCATGCGCGGAGGGAAGTGATAGCTGTCACATTGATGCTATTTGTCAGACTACTCAAGGCTCATACAAGTGCACGTGTAAGACTGGCTTTAAAGGAGATGGAAAACACTGCGAAGGTAATGTATTGGTCTATAAAGTTGAGAGCTTTGTTTCTGTTTTTCCTACAGAATGCATGTTACACATCTCCATGCACCCACATCTTGGTCTTAATGTTTAACAACTAATATTTTTGATCAGAGCCTGATTGCTTATTTGTGTGTTTTTTTGTGTGTTTTCAGATATTGATGAATGTGACCTCGAGTACAATGGTGGTTGTGTACATGAGTGCAACAATATACCGGGCAATTACCGTTGCACTTGTTATGATGGATTCAATTTGGCACACGATGGACACAACTGTTTGGGTAAGACCAACTTTAAACCACTAAGGAAAACAACCTTCTGTGAGACAGAGCTTGAATCATCAGGAATGCATGTTTGTGTGGGCTGTATATGTGAATTTTCTCACACATGTTTAAAAAGAAAAAAAAAATCACCAGTTACATCTGCAGTGTTTATAAAACTGAGCAAAACAGCTGCGTTTGATTTACATGAGTGAAAAGCTGGTTTGAGATTGTTAATAAAAAAAGAAAAAAAAAACTTGCCCAGACTTTTGTTAACTGTTTATTAAATACAGTCATGCCATTGTCCTGTAGATGTGGATGAATGCAAGTTCAACAATGGTGGATGCCAGCACACTTGTGTCAACACCGTGGGCAGCTATGAGTGCCGCTGCAAAGAAGGATTCTTCCTCAGCGACAACCAGCACACATGCATCCACCGCTCTGTGGGTGAGTTTACAGTAACCACAATGTGTTAAATTCTAAACAGCGTGTAGTTCATTTACTCTTAAAACTTTGACTGCAGATGCTTGTGGATGATTAAATTCTTCCTACAAATCTGAGATTGATGGTGCAATGTGGGGTGACAGGTTCAAGCTGGTTGTTCTCACTGAGCTTTTATGTGCAGCAGCAACATGCTGTGGGAAAGAGCTCTCTGTGTCCCAGAGAACAAAATAAGTTAATAACTGCGACACTTTGGTCTATGTGGTCTGTGTCACAGATTAGTCTGAAGTGGCTTTGTTTTTTTCTTCTTGACTGAAGTCAACTTAAATGCAAGTAGTTTCCACTTCATTGGGTCTTTGACAGCCCTTTTAAATCCCGCAGACCTGACCACTCAGCTGTGACCCATCTATATAAACGATGCTGCGTCTCTTTCAGTTTTGGGCTCAAAGCAGTATCAAGTATGTTGTAGGAAAGCAGTACTCTGTGGCGTTTTGTTTTCAGGTCAACTGGAGCTCTGGTTGCAGAATATTCCTTTTCTCCATAGAGGTGCTAAAAATATCACAGTGGTGGATGTTTTTGGATTGTGTAAGATGTGAGAACAATCAGTGTCTTTGAGGATGCCAGACTAATCTCTCAGTATGTGTGCCTTTGTGTTGAGCTAGTCAGTCACTGCAGGAGTTTCATTGTGTACTTTCTCCCTCTTTCTATCCCAGAGGGCCTCAACTGTATGAATAAGGAGCATGGCTGCGCCCACATCTGCAAGGAAACACCCAAAGGGGGTGTGGCCTGTGAGTGCCGTCCAGGGTTTGAGCTGGCCAGGAACCAAAGGGACTGCATCTGTAAGTGCATGAAGGTTGAAGCTAAAGTTGCAAAACACACTAGCTGAAACTACACGCCTTTTATTATTTGCTTTGTGGTTGCATATTATTTACTCTGCAGTAACTTGTAACCATGGAAACGGAGGCTGCCAGCACACCTGCGAGGACACAGAAAATGGCCCCATATGCAGGTGTCACGCCCGTTACACTCTGCAGCCTGACAAGAAGTCTTGTGTAGGTAAGCAAACACAAGAAATGTAAAAATCCATGCAAGTATAAGTTTGGAGTCGAACTGTGCACTCATGTCCTCTGACCTTCAGTTTGAAAGCTTCCCTTTAAAGACATATCTCAATCCTCTGACCAAAGGCATTTTCTTTTAACAACCAATCTGCAAATACTCAGTCATGCCTAAAAAATAAGAATACAATCACAGAAAAGCATAATTGGAAATCCATCAGATCCAAAAGTGCTTGACAACACCAACAACTTGACTGACTGAATGTATCTGATACGGGAAACATGAGAAAAAAATGTAATGAGGCAGTCATAGATCAACAGAATCTTAAATGAACCTGAAAAATCCTTTTTGAACTTAAAGTTGGTAGTTTTTTATCTTCAGGTCCATTTGTTAGTTTTTAGTATTTATTTTTGAAGTCGAAAACCTGAGTTTTACTGTTATAATAATAATTAATTATTAATATTTTTATAATTTTCATTTCTCTGTAAACACGTTGTGTGCCAGAATAGGATTACATATGTTAATGCTTCATAATATGTTGCATGTTAAAAAAAATAGGCTAACAGAAATGCATTTTTCTTATAAAACAAATTACTGTTGCACTTTCAGTCACCTGTCCGGAACCATCCATCTTAGTGCCTGTCTCTTTAAAATTCAGCTTGTATGTTGATAGTCCCAGTGACCAAAAATGTAAGGACAGATAGCAAGAAATAGACATTATGAGAAAAAAAAAACACAGTAACATAGATATGTTTTGAATTTTGCACACCTTTAAAAAAAGGAAAAAAACTATATATCACAGTGTGGCAGCTATGCAGCATGAATGACCCAGCTAGGATGCATTTAAAAAAATATGCATCCACACAAATGTCAATGCTTAAGAGATCAAAATGTATAGGCACACGCAGATAACAGACCACAGCCATATAATTACGAGTCTTAGTGAAGTCAAGAAATGACAGAGATGAAGAAAAATACCAATAGAGAGAAATGAATTTGTGATGTGTGGAGAACAAGTGTAGTTTGAGCTGGTGAGTTATCGATGTTGCCTAATGTGTGCTAATTCTGTTTTCACAGTATTGTGAAGTTTTTTCGTCACATATTTGAGTATAATTAAAATGGAGATGATGTCCTAAAACACAGATTTTGAACATACTTATTACTAAACCATAGTGAATCCAAGTCAGCCCCCTCATTGTTACATATTGAAAAATAAAGACATTTTAATTCAATGTTCAATTAATAATTATAATATTATAATAATAATATAATATTAATGAATATTCAATTAATGTTTTAGTGTATGCATGAAATTAATCACTTACTGTTTAAGCTGAGATTTCCACAAAATTTGTATATACTCATGAATAACTGTCCTGCAATTTGCACTTTTAAGACCATTTTTTTGAAAAGCAGCTGAACAGAAGTGCACCAAACCAGGAACAAGGCAGGTGTTCTGCACATGCTTAGATGTCATTAAATTAAGGAAAACGAACAATTTAAACCAATCTGTTTGAAGTTAGATGTTATTTAAAACATTTTAAAGCTGTTATGAAGAAATAAGTAAATCTTATTTTGTACATTATATGGTCTGAGTGTGTGAAATAAGATTTTTGAAATCTTCAAACTAGCTACGGCAAAACAAAATGGGAAGACTGAGTACAATAGTTTTCTGTTTTTCATTTTTTTAAGCAGCATTCCATTGGGTCTGATAATCCCGACCGTTATTTCTATTCATAATATAACAGTATTGCTGTATTTTTTTCTTCCATGGCGTGGAGTCTATAGTTAAAAAACACCATTCATCAAGATGATGACGGAAACATGTCTTTCAATGAGCTGTCTTCTTGCGCAGCATGCGTTTAGAGGGATAAGAATCAGCCACCAGATAGTGGGTTATATCTCTTTTTCCAACAGCAGTGTGTGTGAGGTCCAGGCATGTAACTGAAATGTTTTGGCCAGATTCTGATCTGCTGTTTTATCTGACACAAACCAAGCCGCTACAAGCAGAGTATCTGAAAATGCGTCTGAAAGGTGACACAAACACCCAGAGCTGAGTCACGAGTGAAGTCAGAGCGTGTGTGCCGTATTTGTAAATAACAATGAAATTACCTGTACTAAATCTATCTTCCACTTTTGTGTGTGTAACAGAGCGAGACGAAGCCACCATTGAGTCCTCAGACCACAACGCTACATCTATAACTGAGGTGGACAAGCGTGTCAAAAGGAGACTGTTAATGGGTAACAGTTACACCCCTCAAAGACTAACAGCTTGAATTGTGTTTTTGCGTGATGGAGTGTTGAACTGGCAGGAACCACTCAGGAGCGGGAAGAGGAGCGACGTTCTGTAAACCGATACATTCCTGAGTCTTTTGAGCAAACTGTGAAATGACTGCACCCTTGCTAGCCCGCCCCCAGTCTCACTCCTAAGATACATGCATTTGTAACAGTGTGGTACATTTCACGTTTTCCTTCTATTTGGAGAGGGCAGCGTGTGAATATTTTCCGGCATAGTTTTTTTTTACATTTATTTATCAGCCCTGTGATTCTGGGTCACACAATAGGTGTTAGATATTGCATCACTTCGGCACACCGTCAGGTGATGCATGGCATGAGCTCTGGGAATCTTGTTCCCTGTTAAAAATAATGTGTTTTATTACCTGTATTAATCTGTGTTTGGACACACCACTGTGGAGCATGCCAACAAAGCATTAGTCTGTTTCCATCAACATGTAGCAGGGTTCAGCTTTGCCTTCAAATCTATTTAGATACGGATTCAAACACTATGGAACAAATTTTACATTTATAACATTGGCCCCAAGTCCTGATGTTTTGAACGCACAAAAAAGGACAGGATTTATGTGTTTGTTTGGAGGGGGAAGGTCACTCAAGTACAGTGACAATTATGTTGTTATTTCAGAAACCTGTGCAGTAAACAATGGAGGTTGTGACTGTACCTGTAAAGACACATCGACAGGCGTGCGCTGCAGCTGCCCCGTTGGCTTCACGCTGCAGCCGGATGGAAAAACATGCAAAGGTCAGACCACCAGTCCACAATAAACACTCGCAGAGAGAACAGCAGCACACTGAAAACACTGATTTAGTCCATTTATAAAAGGAGTTTTGCTTGAGTGTAATGAGAGCATGACTCGTCCCCCACAGATATTGACGAGTGCGAGCATCACAATGGCGGTTGTGAACACTTCTGCAGGAACACCATCGGCAGCTTTGAGTGCAACTGCAGGAAGGGCTTTAAGCTACTGTCAGATGAACGCTCTTGTCAAGGTAGAATTTCCTCCTAAATGGTTCCAATTATTGGAATTGAATTTATCTTGTGTATCTGAGATAATTACGAATTAAGAGATTTTATTGTCATTGTAAATTTAAAATAAAATTTAGTTGGTGACAGTGATATAGCAGATATACAAATAAAAGTATGCTAAAGTGAGGTAAAAAGAAGCAACTTGCAGTGTTGAAAGGTAAAGTAGGGGCATGTACCTAAAAAAAAAAAAAGATAATAAGAGGAAGATGATGCAAAACTAACACAAAGAACCAAGCTTTTACAATATGAGAGGGGATCTAGTTTTGCCTTGCATGAAGCTGCTTTTAATTGAACATGAAAGCCATGAAATAACATTGATGTGATGTAACTGCATATGGATTTAAGAGATCCCCAAATAACTGTAAGTGCTATCAAAAGCCACTGTTTCACTTGATGTTGCATAGTGCATATGTTGCACATCACTGAGTGGGAAGATTTGTGTCTTTGCGAGGGAAATTCCTCCTCCTGAAGATTACAACTGACTGCTCTGCTATTATGTCATCTGCCTGATTTTGATTACAGATATAGATGAGTGTTTTTTTGAGCGAACATGTGATCACACATGTGTGAACTCCCCTGGTGGTTTTCAGTGTCTGTGCAACAAAGGCTACACCATGTATGGACTGGCCCACTGCGGAGGTGAGACTAAGTTGGGTGGAGGGGGCTGCACATAACAATCTGAGTGTTACAAACAAATGCACAATTTAGATGTTTGTGATTTAAAAGCTTAGAAATGTTTTGTTTCTCAGTGCTGTGTTGGACAGTGGATCTTGTGTTTATGAAAATGATCTCCCCTTTCCATCCAAAAGATTTAAATGAGTGCAGTGTGAACAATGGTGGCTGTGAGCAGGGTTGCGAGAACACTTTGGGTGGATTTGAGTGCTTTTGCCGACCCGGCTACAAGCTACACTGGAACAAGAAGGACTGTGTTGGTGAGTCAGTTCTTCTTCCACATGTGTTAAATATTGTTCTTATGTCTATTTTGGAAATTGTTTTGATGATGTCACACATTTTAGACTAAAAGTCGGGGAACAAAAACAGGAGATACTTTGAATTATTCTCTTTTTCTCTTTAATTCTCTGTCCCTTGATTTTTCTTGTGCTTCAGTAAAATACCCAAAGTTCAGCAGTGCTTGCATGAGTTGGTGCTTTTTATACCTTATGTGTGTATTGCTCCATGCTGTAATTAAGCACTTTCTGGTTTACCTTTGAGTTTGTTTTCTGTTTTTTTTTGTGGTTTTATCTAGAGGCTGAGGGTTTCCCACCAGCAAAACCCGCCTCTAAACCTACCTTGAACTGTAGTAAGCAGCAGGGAGGAGACCACTGCTTTCTGACCTGCCAGTCTCAAGTTCATTTCATCAGTGGTGAGTTGGGTCCAGTCTGCATATCAAATAACTTACCTGCAGTCTCTCTGACTGTGTACTTCTCATTTGGTAAAGCTGACATGCAACTCTGCAGTTCATACATGCATAATCGTTGGTGGTTTTGTTACATGTCTGCACGTATGCCAGCCTCTTACTGCTGGCTGCACATTGTTGAAAACCGTTTAGATATTTAGCATTTTGAAAATCAAAAAATGATGGATTTTCTTAAATGGTGGATTGCCTTTGAGGACACTTGAACATGTTTGTTTTAATACCTCTCAGAAGTTAAGATTTACTAAACAAAATGTCACCGTCCTTGACAAGATGCATATGTTAACAATTTTAACCCACGTTTTCTCTTTCAAAACTAGAAATACGTATTTTAGTGAGTGCTAATAGGTGGTATGATGTGAGGAGGTGACTGGTTTTAAGCTTAAAATTAGCTTTGAAATCAACTCTGAACATATTTTTCATTAATACTCCACCACTTAGTAAACCAATAATGAAATGGATCTGAGACAAAAAACACAAACAATAAGGTTGCCTCTACATGAGTAAAGTCAAAATTAAGATCAGTTATTTCTCCAACAAATGTAATGCATCATTTTATTTTCAAACAACATGGCAGAGTCGGCTATAAAGTGGAACAGAAGCCTCTCTTGGACATATTGATGGGTCTGAGAATACTGCTGTCGTGATGAAAGTCTGGCTTTGTTAGACCAAGTTGTTTACAGATTGCATTTAGCTTGACACCAGTTTGAACTGAGTGTAGTAATGGTAACACTAAGTTTATTCTTCATCATCGGACCCACAGTGCATGTTCACTGAGGTGCACGGCTGTTCAAATGTTACTACACATTGGCCTGATGTGGGTTGAGACTAATGTGATTGGTCCACTTGTTGGCATTGTTCTTCTTCTTTGTATTTCCCGCTACTACTTCTTTGCCGCCGTTGCAGAACCTGCACTGCTACCTTGTGTTCGTGGTGTAATTGCAAAGCAACACAAATGACAACGGACAACTATGAACGCCAACGTAGTTCTGTGTCCCGTAATCAGACCACATTCACATTTGTTTCATAGAAGCATAAAATCACGCTTGACTCATTATTATGAATGAAATACTTCTTAACAAGGACATATGACAAAAATTAGCTTGACAACGTATATTTAGGTGTTGGACGTGGTTACAAACCTATTTGAGATAACATAATAATAATAATAATAATAATACTTTTTATTTATAGGCACCTTTTGTAGTGCTCAACGACAGCGTACAAAGCTGAAAATAAACAATAAGCCCAACATAACCATGTCTCTGACTCTGAAAACATGTGGTTGAGTAAATAGGCTGTGATATTACAAACCCAGATGATCCAACTTCCTCTTTGCTGTACCTTAGAGGTGGGTATGAGTACTAACTACCTACTGTGAACTCTCAGAAACTTGAAAAACGCTGGACTTGTATTTGTTTTGGAAGTTTGCTCTTTCAACTTCCATCCAGAAGGCATCATCCTTTCAAACTGACAGATGGGGAGTTTCACGCTCATAAGCTGTTACAGTCATGCAGATCACCATTCCATGAGTCCACCCCCTCTATTTAAGGACGGGTTTCCTATTTGATTAGTTCTTTCACATCTTCCAAACCATTTACCTTCTCTGTCCAAGAGTGTCCCTTATCCTTAAAGTGCAGGTGGACAACTGAATCGGGACCTGGTAAATTGGCCATCCTGTGTTTGTGGAACTGAAGATGTTTCCCCGGCTGTATGAAAGGGTGAATGTCGTTTAAAAACAAAGAAATAAAAGAAAGTCCATTGGCCTTGATTCAAGATGTTGAGAATTACCGTGACTTGGATGACAGAGAGTTTACACGTGTCCACCTGCTGTGAACAGACCTGAAAAGACATGGTTGAAGAGGGAGCTTAAGTACTGTATCCATGTGGCGTTTTGACCAAAATGAGACACAGACATTTCCTTAAGACTTTAGAAAATTGTGTCAAATACTGAGAAGAAGCTCAGAAGTTCTGGAGGGGTTAATTAAGAAACCAAGAGTCTTTTATCACACCAGCTTTGATGAGCCAACAAACACATTCAGGCTGTGTTTGGTAGGCTGTCAACATGGTAACTCTGACTTTGACTTTACATTTAACTGACTGTATCGTCCAGATTTATTCAAATGGCATAAGTATTTTCATTCAAGCTGTGTTCATGTACCGTGTTGTCTCTGTATCGTTGTCGTGACTAAGTTTGTACCTGGAAATTAAGCCATAAGGAACATTAACATTGAAGTGACTCATATCCGAACAAATGCAGCAGCTTTAACTGATTGATGAAGCCATCAATGTTACGAATCCCACATCTGACAAGGGCTTAAATCAAGTTGTGTTGGAGCTGGCTGTGCGTACAATTGTCAACATCAGTCTGCAACACGACTCTTCGTGTTTCTACACGCTTCCTCTTTGCTCTCTTCCTTTGGCTTCTATGGCCCTAACTTTTGTGAGAGTGGGTCTATGTGTCATGGCCTCTTGTGTGTTTTCAGGGATGGAGGATTCCTACACAGTGACCTGTGGAATGCCCCTGCCCTGCTTGGCTGGCGCACAAAAGAGCAACAGCGGCTTGCATTGCTTAGGCAAGTTACAAAACCTCGCAGATTTGCATCTATCTTTCTGCTCTGCCTCACAAAACCGTAACCTGGGAGCAGCTCAGGTCGATCTTTCTTTTCACTTGATGTATAAATAGATCAAAATGACAAGAATTTCTGTTCTTCTGTCCTGCAGGTCCAGAAAAGGCCAGTTTTCCACGCATTAAGGCCACGGCCACTTTTAAGTCTGGCACTGCAAAGTGCAACTTAAAACGAAGTCAAGAGAAACTTTGGGAGGGCTTAAACTCGGCACACTCAGGTACGGAGTTTGCAACGCAGGAAGCTCAACAATGCCTTCAAACGAAAGATTTAAATGGCAGATATGCAAGGATTAGAATTACAACTCTTTCATGTTAGTCGTTTAAAAACATTTTGGGTTTACTAAGAGCTGCCCGCATCTAAAGAAGATAAAGCAGACGTGAAAGCGGCTTCAAAGAAAACCAAAAAACCAAGGGCAAATGTGAAAGAGTTTGTGGGGAAAGTGATGTGGTTTTGAGTATTTCGAATGTCTCCGAGCAGTACTTTGTCTAGCCGTGACAGGGGAGGATGTAATTAGCCATAGCATGCCTTTCAGTCGGGTTGACCCAGCCATCAGTCAAATGGGTTTTTGATTGTCGGAGCAGTTGCTTCTCCAAAGGGGTTCAGTATGGTCTTTTATATCGCTTGTTGTTACTGAAAGCAAACATAATAGTTTCAGACACATTTTTTCTCAGTGATATTTCATCCTTGTTCAGTTTGTCTTAAAAAAGAAAGTTCATAAATAATTTGACACCGTTTAATATCTTAGTTTTATTTGTCCATGTTTTTTTCCTGCTGTGAGTTTTTGTGTTGTATCTGTGTGCCTGCCGGCTGTAGCGTGGTGATGGTTGTCTCCCGTGTTCACAGACAGCAGATTTCACTTCACTGAAAATGTTCAGTTCAGCTACGTGAGCCTACGCTGCACCTCTGCTGGACAGCGAACACGCAGCCGCCACAGCAGGAAAGCCGGAGAGGAGGACAGCTCCTCCATCACAGCTGAGTTTGAGCTGGATGTGAACCTTGAGGAGGTAACAGGTTGGTCTCTTCGCTTCCTGCCGGCCTGCATGTGACCTTTGCTTCTCATTCTTTATCTGCCCTTCTTTTGCTTCTGGACTGTTTGTCACTAAACAAAGCAAATTGTGAAAGTATCTCCTGTTTTGGCTCTAGTGGTGTTGGGCTTAAGGGTTGGTTGGGACCAGGGGTGTTAGGTGGTTTTTTTTTCCTCTGTTTTATTTCCTGGATTCTTTGGTGTCTTAAGAGTGTGTTTTTGTGAGGTCAGCATGTGGGAAAAACAAGCATGATAGTCCGGTTTGCTATAAGTGTGCACAAAGAAGTTTACTCTGCAAGCAGTAGCGGTATCAAATGCTTCTCTCAGCAGAGAGCTGTGACCTGAACTGTGTGCGTCGACGCTCAGAGAAGAGGCTCAGGAAAACCATCCGGACCCTGCGGAAATCCATCAACCGGGAGCAGTTCCATCTCCACTTTGCCGGTGCCGACTATGAGCTATCCAAGAGTCTGGGCCAGCCCGCAGAAGCAGGACACTGTGGGGCGGGACAGGTGCCGGTGGGCAGGAAATGTGGTGAGTTAGATTCATGTATATACTTTCTCACTTAGCACAGAAATCATTTTAAAAATCAGGCCATCAACCCTTCAGAGAAGCAGACTACACGTATACATATTCTTTATTTTATTTTTATTTTATTTTATTAGTTTGCACACAATAAAATTAACACTTGCAATCAAAATAGTAAAACAAATGTGACAGGAGAGGTCAAAAAGCCAACAGGCTTATGCAGCGGACCTCCCCTCAATTTAGGAAGTAAAACAGTAATTACAAAAAATCAAAAAACAAAAACAACAAGACGAAGACTATAAACAAAAACAAAGAAGGTTTGACTACATAGTTACAGATCATCAACACACACAAAAAAAAACAAAAAAAAAACAAACAAAAAAACAAAACAAAGAAAACTTGACATTTTTTAAATGTGAATTAAATGAGATGATACATTTCTTTTAAAAATCTCTAGAGAAGCAGAGCTTTTGATAATGTGAGATTTGGAGTTCCATATCTGTACACCGCGATATCTGAGGGAAAACTGGCCGTGTTTAGTTTTATAAAAAGGAAAATGAAAATGATTAACCTGTCTAGTATTATATGAATGTATTTGAGAATTATAAGTGAAAAAATTACTAAACGATAGTGGTAAAGAAAAAGGCAAAGACATATGTTTGTATAAAAACACACATATCTGATGAATATTTATGTCAAATACTGAAAGAAGTTTGAGTTTTCTGAACAAAGGAGTAGAAGGTTCCGTAGAGTTAGAAAAAGTTGCCAGTCTTACAAATCGTTTTTGCATTAAATAAAGTTGATGAAGACTGGAAGGGTATGTATTTGCCCAAACAATATTACCATAAATCAAATAAGGATTTTTTTAAGACACCATTGACTCTGATCATTCCTCGTACACACAGCAGACGGAAAGTCGGCTCTTTAATCGAAACGGCCCATGTCAGCGAGATATATTTAGACAAGCCGGTTTAATGATTGGATGTGGAGCAGGTGTGGGCCACATGAGTGCCGTATTTAAGTTGCAGACGTGGTGTAATGAGCCAGTTGGAGGGAGAGGGAGTTTTAGTGGAGGAACAGAGAGACTGTTGTTGGGGCTCCCAGCTGTAAGATCTTCCAGCATCTCTCTGGGATGGAATTGTAACATTAGGGCCCGTGATGGGACTCCTGGTAGCCGTTGAGTTTTATATACAACCTGTGATGGAGAAAGTGTTGGTTAAATATGACCGCACACTGTCAGAGTGGGAGGGCTGAAGGCTGGCTTGTGTTTTTCCTGGCTGAAGCAAGTATATGCCCCGATTTTCAGGGCTCACTGTACTTTTCCTCCCTGCTGAAATAGTATTTTCTTTGCCTTGTCTAAACATTTATTCAGACACCTGTGCTTTGTGCTATTTTGAAGATGTTTGTATCCAATGTAGAATCAGATCTTCAAAGATGATGGGAATTATTTCATAGCTTCCCTCTTTAACTGGAGACCTGTTGTTATTAAAGATGCTTACTCGCCATAGGTTGTCTTTGTCATTAACATTTTGTGTTTCATCTGTGTAGAGCTGAAAACTGGTCCTTTTTTAATATTTCCCTCTTGAAGTAAGACAGACCTTACATTTCTTGATGCCTTAACTTCCCTCCCTTACGCTTTCAGGTCAACATTAAGCAGTCTATTGGCTATGGCAGGGGTGTAGACATGTAATTTGGGGGAGAAGGGGGGGTCTGCAAGGCATTCTTCTTAACCTCCAGCTCTTTAAAGGAGCTATATCTTTCCCTCCTCCCCCACCTCCCGCTCTGGCTTAGCTTCGAGTGCAGTTTAGTCCTTTTCAGTTTGCCCACTCCTTTTGAAAGCCCCATTCGGGGCTTGTTCTCAGTCCTTCAGAGGAACAACAACATAGGATTCTCTGACTTTGGTGTAAATACTGTGCACTAGTCAAGAAAGAAAATCTTCTGATTCTGTGTTGTGTGTTGGGACTGATGACATTGTGGTTTGTATTCCAGGGCTTGTTTCTGTTGTAATGATGTCTATACATCTGTGGATAAATTAATTTTTAAAATTTACCTTTTTTATTTCAACTGCAGGTTTGACAACGTTTCAATAGTTTTGTATTGAAAACAAAGAACTAAATGCTACGATAAACGTGCCACAAACACCTGCTCATCTATTCTAGCTCCGTAGCCAATTTGTTTGGGTATTAGTTTGAAACATTTAAGATGTTTAGGAAGTGCTGTTGATTCAAGCTGGCAGCTTGAGTGCTGCTGCCCCCCCTCCCTCCCGAGCCTTACCCCCACCTGGGGCCACTTTGCATGACCCCCGGCCACTAAACTGCTAAAGAGAATTGACTTCAGCCGCACCATGGGAATCAATTAGCATCAGCTGTTTGGGCCTCTGCTTGATGGACGCAAGCAGAAATTGGGCTGAGCAGAGTGGGGGGATTCAGAAACCTGACCCCTTTTATTGGGTTCAGCTCCTTACCACTGTGATACTGCAGTGTATTCCTATGTCATCAAATAGGCAAAAACCGGGGACTTGAATAGAGGTGAAAGGTCTTTTAAACCTCTTTGGGGCCATCAATTCGAGGACTCTATAGAAGTGTCCTTTGCATTTGAATGGCTTCAAGGTTTTTTTCTCTTTCACTGTGACTCTCTCCTCTTCCCTCACTGTTTCCCTCTGTCAAATAAAAGCTGTTAGAGGACAATACAATGATGGCTCCTCATGGTCTTTCAGAATAAACAATAGGCTTCAAAAATGAACTGCTCTTGATAGAATTACATTTTCCCTCTTTAGAAGAAAATCCAACAATTTGCTGAGCTGTGCATAATGAATCAACGTTGAAGCTATTGTGGATCGAGCTCTTGGAGGCTGTGGCTCTTTACTCACAGGCAGCTTAAAGGCTGCATCTGAGGCACATTTTGCACTTAAAACCAAGGGATTTCATTAATTTATTCTTGAGTGAGATCAGCTCCAGTTTTTAAGTCAAGTTCTTTAGACGATCAGACAGACACAGTAATTCCCAAATTAATTATAGGCATCAGTCTGAATGGGAGGAACCAAAGCAAAACAGTGTTTTGGTCCCTGTAATCAAGGCTTTGCACTTTTGTGAGTTAAGAGGAAAATGGTCCCTTTGATTTACTCCTGGCTTTGCTTTTAAAAGAGGTGGGTGTGAGAAGTTACGTTACGTCAAGTATTAGGAAGGCCGCGGTGAGGAGACTGGTGCTTCTTTGTCCTGACAACTCTGCTTCAAACTGGTTTAATGCTGTCTTTTTTTCTACATAATCTATATTAGTTTTATAGTCTGTTAGTACCTTAAACTCTCCAAACTAACATGAAAGACAGCTTCCATTCATTTGCATATGTCTGCAAGGTCAATGGATGTATGTTCATAAACATCATAAATCATAGCAGTTTTGAGATTGAGCTAATTTAATACAATTTTTTTACAGCAAAATGACAATCAGTGACCAATGCCAATTTTTTCCTGTCAATAGGCATTTTAAGCCTCTGTTAACACTATAAAAAAAAAAGTTTTATCCTTTAGTCAAGCCAAGGTAATTTTTAATTTTAACATTTTTATGTGTGTAAAAAAAATACAACAAAAAAAACTTTTTAGGCAGAAATCTTCTGGTTATAACCTTTTTGTACAAAAAATAATTAAAGCCACAGCCTTTCCTATGCCTATAGTTAATAATTGGTAAATTAGATTCTAACATATAGTACCGGTATATATTTTAATTTTCAGTTTATACATTTTTGTCAAACAGACTGTTAAGAGAATATATAGAGAACAATCCGTGTATTTAAGTATGTAGTCAAGGTCCTAAACTTTCACAGGAGTTAAACGTTTGTGCAACTCATCAGTAATTATGATGAGTTACCTTTCAATTAGAGTTAATGACTATATTTATGTGACTGGTTATCCCGCTGCTAGGTGAGGATTTTCTGACAGAAGACACTGCGTAATCTTTAATTAACATGAAGGAGATACTCTGGCAGAACAATGTAACCAGCTATATATATATATATATATATATATATATATATATATATATATATATATATATATATATATATATATATATATATATATATATATATATATATATATATATATATATATATATGTGTATATATAATGTATATATATTTAATATAATATAGTGTGTGTGTGAGGAGAAGATAAAGGATCCAGATAATTATTTTTTGTTTTTTTGCTTTTAATATAAATATCGTGCTCAAAATGTTTTAATTAGACCCTTTGCAGTTTTTGACGAAACCCCAACAGAATTTGTAGGTGTGATATGACATGTTTTGTGTCCCCTTGATAAGTTTTAAAATTTGGTCCAACACATGCAACATGGCGTCGAGTCAAAACAAATGATTATAGTTCAACATCAAATCATCTTGCTTTTCATGAGATGCGATGAATATTTTAGATTGAAAGACTCCAGATGAATCAGTTTTTGTGAATATAAAAAATGTGAATCAAAAATTGTTTCCGGGGTATTCTGATAATGAATTCCTTGTTCATAAAAAGATGTTAGAAAACTGCAGACCATAAAATTATACTTACCGTAATTTGTGTTTAAGGGTAGCCCTTTCTCTACAGCTATGATTAATTTCTCTTTGGGGGTTAATAAAATATTTTAGAATTTAAATAGCATTATAATATGTATATTATTAAGTGTAATAAACTGTCATAAAATCAGCTTGTTTTGTACAAGTTATCGTATTGAGTGACTTATTGGGATTGCAAGGAGGCAGATGACATCTGCACTTCTTTTTTTAATGCTGTTGTCATTCAGTCTAACAGCTGTGTTGTTGTGGTTATCTGTGCTGCGATAAGAACTGTTGGATCACGTGAAGCCTCGGGGCAAACTGCTGCATTTGTTGACTCACGTCTCTGCATCACATTGCCTCTCTCCCCTCGAATAGATTTTGCACTCTGGGTGTTTTCTGGCAATCTTCTATCTACTTAATTACGTAAATTATAAGTTCAGACATGACGCTGTATTTTGGTGTCTTATCTTAAGTGTTTTTAGTTGCTGAGGAGGTGTTTTCAGTTTCCTTCTTGTGCAATTGGGTTTGTTTCAGCTTGATTCCAGGTTGCAGAATTGTTTTTTAAAAGCAGCAATTGATGTACCGCGGTATTATACATTCAAGTATTAATGCTTTTTAATCCAATTTGACTTCTCTGCTAGTGAGCTGCAGTGTTGGGTCGTACTACGATGGAGATCAAGGACAGTGCGTCCTGTGTCCAGCTGGAACGTATCAGGACGAGGAGGGACAGATGTCTTGCCAGGTCTGTCCTTCACCTGAAGAAAGAGAAGTGTCTAAAGTAGTCGGAGCACGAAACATGTCAGAGTGTGGAGGTAAGATGCTGTTTTCAATAGACTAAAGTAATGCCAGTTAAAATATTAAACATTAATTTTGCATGTGTGAGTTTGACAACGTGCAAAGGTCTGTTAATAAATCATTAGATTAAAAAAATATGACAGTATGTAAGAAAGACAACTTTTATTGGGTATACACATACCTTTCTGTATTTCAGGCCTGTGGCACATTCCAAAAACATTTTTGGGTATAAAGGCAATTTAATGTGAGCAGGGGGGTGAAAAATGATGATGTCGGGTGACATTAGCAGGTAATTATAATTGATTTGATATAAAAGCAGTATCCATGAAAGGATGAATCTCTGAAAACATAAGCACGGGATCAACACTTTGTCAACAAATGTGTTTGAAAATCAATTAAATATTAAATGACAATGTTCTCCAAAGTAAGTGTGAATCAGCATCTTTGGGCTCAGAGATATCTGGGGACCCTCTCACACTGGAAACATGTACATGTTTCAAAGGACGTAGTTTTCTAACAACACAAAGCAAAACCACTACATGGCTGTGGAAGCAGAGGGTACAGGTACTGGACACACCTACCTACAGCCCAGAACTGTTCCCATCCGAGAATAAACATCTAGAGAATTTAAGAAATGTGACAACAACGAACCCGTACTGTTGCAAACCTTGAGACATGTTTGCAGGAAGAACGGGACACAATAACGAATGAAATACTTCATCATTTGGTATCCTCAGTGACAGAATACCTTGTATCTGCTAGAATGGATGCCAACATTAAACAGGGAAAAAGCTTTACTGTCACTTTTAGAAGAAATGCATACTTATTAAGAATTGAAATTAAGTTTAGAATAAGACATTTTTGAAATGATATATTTTGGGCTCATACAGTGCAATTTTTTATTTTTTCCCCCTAATTTTTCATATTTTTGCAATTTTCTCTTATTTGGACTTGATAAAAAAAGTTCCTAGTGATGGTTGTGTGGTGGCATTAGTGTGTGTGTTGTTTTAAATCAGATCCTGGAGAAACCCTCTCTTATCTTGTCAGCTGTTGTATGGACAACAAAATTACGATAACGCTTGATTTGATCTGATTTGATTTGTATATTGTGTGTACCTATGCAATCTTTTCATTCCTAACTAACTCGATATAAAAAAAAGAGTAGCAAACTGTGATGCTCAGTACATTTTGAATGAAATCGTAAAGATTAAGGATGGCATAATAGAAATCTGAACAAATAAATCAAATCCAGAGAAAGCTGATAAAGGCCCTGATGGCCACATAACCTGAGTAAGTGTTTTGTGAATCTGAGACACACAGGAAGCACTGGTGCCACGATAAAGATCTCTCCTTGTCAGATGTTCTGCTTTGTGTAAACCCAAAGACGCCTGAGCTCAGGTGATGAAGACATACTTGAATTCAGAAGGTGAATGCCTTCAGCCTTCAGCCTTCTTTCAGGGGTGTATAAAAAGCTGAAGGAGCCTCTATGAGTCCACTGTTATCACAGACACTTTGGGGCTGAATCCTAGATTCCATCTCTTCAGAGAGACTAAACAAAAAGAGCTATCAGCAGATTTCTACTGGCGCCCACTTTGTGTTAGTCATTTAGGACTTGTACTGTGTGAGAGGTGCAGATGACATGTGTCATCTTTGCATTGCCGTTTGCTGAACTTGTGCCGCAGACACTTGTCTTTAAAGAATCACAAATAATTTTATGTTTATATCTGAATTGAAAAACATTAAAGAGAAATTAATCAATTTTTTTCTTTCTCAGAAGTGTTGCAATGTGGATTGTGTTGTTAACAGTCCTCAGTGTGAACTCACCGAACACTCCTCTGTCTGCTTGTGTCTGCTCAGGTCAGTGCCCTCCGGGTCAGTACTCCCATGACGGCTTCATCCCCTGCCTGGTCTGTCCTCTGGGAACGTACCAGCCTGAAGTGGGCCGCACCTCCTGCTTTCCCTGTGGAGGGAACCTCGTCACCAAACACACTGCTGCCGTCACCTTCCAGGAGTGTGAGACCAAAGGTGTGAGATCATCTACTTTATTAGTATTATTAGGGCCCGAGCACTGACAGTGTGAAGGCCCTATTGTATCTGTAGGAATTTTTTTTTTCTTGTTTTTATTTTTCCGACGAAATGAGGGCCTTTTTGCCCCCCTAAATGTGCCCCAAAAGTCACCAAATTTTGCATGCAAGCCAGGCCTGGTGAAGAATTTGATATTTAATGGTTTGCATTAATGGGCGTGGCCTAATGGCTCAACAGCGCCCCCTAGAAAACGTCGTGCCTCAAGCCCCACAATACGGTTTGACGTACATGCACGAAAATCGGTACACACCTGTATCATGTTGCAACTTAAAGAAAAGTCTCTTGGCGCCATGGCCGAAACCGAACAGGAAGTCGGCTATTTTAAACTAATCGTTTAATTTTGACGCAATTTATGCCATTTCTTCGGCCTTTACTAGCCGTTCTTCGGCTGGAACCGTAACGTGCACCCAGGTGTGTTATACATCAAAATGTGGGTCTCGATCCTGCGACGATGCACATTACTTTTCTCAGTCAAAAGTGTTACCGTGGCGACGATAGATGCCAAAAAGCGCGACCCCCCTTCATCTGATTGGTCCATATTTGATAGTTCCTACTTTCTGCCAAAACTTTTGAATGGTTTGACATAAAGAGTCGTGGGTGGTGTCATTGGACTCAGTTTTGACTCCTGGACATAATTGGTACAAATTAGCCCCGCCCCTTCTTCTGATTGGTCGATATTTGATAAATCCTACTTTATGCCATAACTTTTGAATGGTTTGACATAAAGAGTCGTGGGTGGTGTCATTGGACTCAGTTTTGACTCCTGGACATAATTGGTACAAATTAGCCCCGCCCCTTCTTCTGATTGGTCGATATTTGATAAATCCTACTTTATGCCATAACTTTTGAATGGTTTCACATAAAGAGTCATGGGTGGTGTCATCGGACTTAGTTTTGAGTCCTTGACCTTTATTGGTGGAAATTGCACATGCGAGGGCCCGTTCATCGCTGCTTGCAGCTTTAATTATTATTATTATTAATCCCCAATAACTCCTTCCTAGTTCTGTCTCTTCATAACTCAAATAGGAAATTTGATAGAATTTGATAAAATATTCTCTAACAGGACAGGTGTACAGAATAAAGTAAAACATATATGGTTTGGAGTTTTAACTTTTTTCCTCCTCCAACTCTGTATCCTGTGGACAGAACCTGCTGAGCTGTTTGGTGTTGACAGGAGCTCTGCTGCCCTCTGCAGTTGCTGTAATGTCTCTACCATAGAGTCAAAGCTTTTTGAATTGACGTTCTTACTCAGACATTATACACTTTATCTCAACAGAGAATTTTCTGAGCACAACATGTCTTTAAAAAAAGACAAAAAAAAACAGCTGATGAGCATGTAACTTTCCAAGCAGCCTAAAATCCTTCAAAAGATGCTGACCAGCAGCTCAACACGATTGAACAATATTATGCTCAATATTGAGTACATTTTAGCAACTAACAAGCTGTCTTGTTGCCCTTGGGTCCTGCAGTCCAGTGCTCCCCAGGACACTACTACAACACCAGCACACACCGCTGCATTCGCTGCCCCATGGGCATGTTTCAAGGGGAGTTTGGCCAGAACTACTGTATCACCTGCCCTGGAAACACCACAACAGATTTTGACGGCTCCACTAACATCATGCAATGCAAAAGTAAGTATGTTTGTACACACACACTGAGAAAATAATAATTTCCCGATAAGTCACCCTCTTGAAATAAGTAAAAAAACAAAACAAACGCACCCTCAAACATATTTTACACATCTTTGCACAGATCGACAGTGTGGAGGACAGCTAGGAGACTATACCGGCTTCATCGAGTCCCCCAACTTCCCGGGGAACTACCCAGCCAATGTTGAGTGCACTTGGACCATCAACCCACCTGCCAAACGCAGGATCCTTATTGTTGTGCCAGAAATTTACTTGCCCATCGAAGACGAGTGTGGAGACTTCTTAGTAATGAGAAAAAGCGGTGAGTTCGATACCGCAATTAACACACTCAATACAACCAAGAGGGGATTTTTAACTTGGATATACTTTGGTCAACTGTTTGGTACAAATGTGTGAAGTTTATTTGTCCAAAGTAGTATGTTTAAACAAAACCAAAGAAAACTATATCTATATATATATATATATATATATATATATATATATATATATATGGCTCTGGGAGAACCCACATGATATGTGATTATTTTACACAGAACTTATTCAAACTCCTGGGATTACAGTTTTAGGTTACTCAAAGGTTCCCATTCTTGTACTCGCAGCTCTGCCCAACTCCGTGACGACCTACGAGACGTGTCAGACGTACGAACGTCCCATCGCTTTCACGTCCCGCTCCAAGAGGCTGTGGATACAGTTCAGGTCCAATGAAGGAAACAGTGGGAAAGGCTTCCAGGTTCCATATGTGACATATGATGGTGAGAACAAAAAGGAAGTTTAGTCTTGTGACGCAATAAACATGGCAAAAATTGCTTTTGAAATGAATTATGTTATACAATAAGGATTATTAGCAAAATTGCAGTAAATCTTAAAAGTCTAGAAGAATAGTTACTAAGCGTTTTACAATAAAAAGAACGCATTCAGAGTGCCCTGTTGTTATTAATATAATATTGATTAATACATTATTATTTTTTTATCAGCAACCTATTAGCTTCGTTTCCTAGTTATTGTAACTGTTTACAGTTAAATTAATTTAATAATTGAACTACATCATTGTCTTTCATGTAACTCCCTACTCCCCAGGACTGAAAAAGATTTTACCGCCTCCATTTGTTAATAAACTTAGTTTGAATTGTGGATTCTGTTTGTTTCAGAGGACTACCAAGAACTGATTGAAGATATTGTCAGAGATGGACGATTATATGCGTCAGAGAATCACCAGGAAATTCTCAAGGTATCAATCATCCTATTTGTTGTTAAACAAAATATATCTGCCATACTTATCAGAATATTATTGCAAGATTTATATTTAAAAATAATATTCTTTGACAGGATGCAGAAATATATGTTTAAATTTTACAAATAAAACATTGTGTATGTAATTACTTGTCTGTGTATGTAATTACTTGTCTGATAACCATTCCTATCTCAAAGCAAGAATTTCATTAACGATGAATGTATCTAGTGAGCAGACAGCGCCCTCTATGGGAAACATATGGAAATACAGTGTTCAAATTCACTTTGCCCTTTCAATTAAATACCTTAATTTGCCATTAATGCAATACCTTTTCTCACCAGGATAAGAAGCTCATGAAGGCATTGTTTGACGTGTTGGCTCATCCACAGAACTTCTTCAACTACACAGCACAAGAATCTAGAGAAATGTTTCCTAAATCTTTTATCCGCTTCCTGCGTTCCAAAGTCCTGAGATTCCTTCGCCCTTAAAAAGTGGTTCCACTGGGACTCTTGATTTCTCATGGCCCCTCCCTTCAGGAACATTTTGTTGTTGCCTGTTTTCACCCAGAGCTATGTTAGAGTGAACCTCACACTGGGAGGTGTGTGTGGAATTCAAGTGAGAGAACTTTGAAGCTTTAAGAGGGAGAATTGGAGATGTTCCGATCCTTGATCTACTCTGAAAGGAATCAGGATCTCCTCCAGCATGTTTGAAAGTGTCTTTGTAATGACTGTATACTTTCTTTCAGATTGGGAAAAAAAAAAAAAATGAGGATTCAAATCCAAAGTGTATGTCTGTGTATTTGAAACTGCTTAATATCGCACATGACTTTTGCTTTTGCTAGAGTCACAGTAAATGACGGATATGGTAGCTGAACAGATATATGCTGAATGTCAATGATACTGTACATAGAGTGTGTATCTAGTTTTAATATAGACCACTTTCAAAAGTAGGGAAAAAATATTAAGAGATACATTTAAATGTCAGGAACAAATAGAGCACAAATGTTTTCCTTGGGAACACTAGCACTACAAAATAGGTAGTTCCACCACAAAAGCATTTATTCTAATGAAGATTTTGTATATGATGTAAAAAGTTTTAGGTGAAATGTTAATGTTTAGCTGAAACTGCTGGTGGTCCATTTATTCAAGTGTTCTGGATGAATACCACTGTTACTTAAAAAAATACGTAAATAAATACTGGTTATTATGCATTATGTTATACTGTCTGCTCAATATGATAATACCTGTATGCATCAAAGCCTTTTGTATTGTGAACTAGCAACCAAAGATCAGTCTGCAGATATCCAGAGAAAGGTCATGTAAAATACAACTGAACTATATACCTGTCTTAGATTATACATGCATGTATATTTTTTATTGTTTTGTACATCTAATATGCTGTAAATAAAGATAGGAAACATGTTTCATGTTGTCACTGTCTTGAAATACTGTTGTGTAAATACATCTACTGATGCCTATCTGGACACATCTTCAGTGATTTTCCTGACGTCATAGGTCTTTTCGGGTCTTTCAAAATCATACACCCTTAATCAGGTGGTTTATATATATATATATATATATATATATTTATATATATATAACTATTATTTTATTAAATTGAAGTTTAATTATACTCATTAAAAATAAATTATTAGATGTAGTGGGCTCTTCTCTAAAGTATAAGATTAAAATAATCATTGTAGCTGATTTCCCATTTATATGATATGAATAGATGTTTCTCTTTTTCTGAAGGTTCAAGTTATTGACAAAGGAAACAAAAGATCTGTGGAGACAGCTGGAACAAATAAAATTGGTTTGAGAACTATCCAAAACGTTAACAATACCTGAAAGGAAGTGTAGCACTGTTCATATGGTTTGATGAGTTCATGTACTTCATGTACAATCCTGCGGGAGTTGTATTATGAGCTGGGATTGCTTTATTTGATCTCTATTTAAAATCAACATAAACATAAAGTAACTAGCTGACCACTCTTCTTTAAATGTATTTTTATTTTTTTAATGTGGGCCCTATATCCCAAGATAACACGGACGTTGACAGGATTCATCGCCTCAAAAGTTGAAAGTGCAGTTCAGAGAGATTAAGAAATAATTTTCAAGCACGAATCAGACACCTCAGAGTGCAGACCTTAAATCCACTGATAAAAATTATAAAAGCAAGATGTGCTTTCAAACATATCAGTGGATTTCTGGAAGAAACAAGGCAGCGTTCGGTTTATACTCTGCTGTCACAATTTTTCACCATTGTAGTTTAGTTTAGTTTATTTGCACATAAAACAGAACAGTAAAAACAATGGTCAAATGAAGCATTGTGCAGGAGAGGTGGAAGCCAAAAGGCTTATGAAAATGCCTCCCCTTTATAAAACAAACATAAACAACAATAGCAACAGCAGTAACAACAGCAGTTGTAGCAGCTTACTTCAAAGCAAAAACACAATACAATAATATAAAACAGAAAAAGACAATTTAGCATGAAAAAGAAAAACAATACTGAATTATTGAAAGATAGGAAAAATGAAGAAGATGTAGGATAATTGCATGAAAAAAAGTACAATTTAACAACTACAGAAGTGTTTCTGATCTTAACCTAAAGAATGATTTTTTCAAGTGTTTTTTGAACAAAGCCAGTGAAGATATTGATTTTAGTGATGTAGGTAAATTGTTCCATAGGGGTGGTCCTCTGTATTTTAAAGTGCGTTGATTGTCTGAAGTAGTCCATTGTAATTGAAAACATTAAAGCTAGTGGTTTGCTGTTCTGCAAGAGGTACTTAATCGGAAAAAAGTTGGATTTCTTAAAAAAAATCAAACGACAACAATAATGATAAAAAACACGTAGGTTGATGCGACAGCTGTGTCGCTACTTGCTCATGCTCTTAATCGAACACGGCCCATCCAGGTCACGTGACTGTTTGCGGAAGCGGACAGTCATGTCCGGAAGTCAGCTGTTTATCCCGACTTAGCTCTGATGGCTAACGTCGTCTCTCTTTAAGTTGCAGCTCTCATTATTGGAGTTCTTCTGGAAACAGCTTCTGAGCTACTGCGAAGGACTGGAAAGATGAAGGTTGCTGCCGAGGCTGTGTGTTTGGCATGTTTTGTGCTGTTGAGCCTGGTGGCAGCGAAGGTGAGACTAATCCCAGCCTCGATAGCTGGATGTAGAAGAATGGTGATGGGGACTCACTGAAGGGAAACATCTGTCCAGAAAAACTCACCCAGAGGGGAATCATCTTTTTGATTCTTACTCATGCGCCTTAATGACTAAGCAAATTAGAACACGAGAAACATTCATGCAATGTATTGTGGATTAATGTTGTAATGATGTGTTTAGTCAGTGTTTACTACAGGGACGTGTCATTGCTTGATTTGGTGGCTCTCTTGAGTTTCAAGTAGGCTTGCCACCCGTCCCTTGAAATACGGAATTGTTCCGTAATTGGGAATTAAAAGTTGGGTTCCGTATTGAACCAATACAGACATATATTATGCTCTTATTTATTAATGTCATAAAATACAGGAGAAGGTCGGAAAATTTGAATATATTGCAAAACTTAATTCGTAGTAAATTCAACTAAAGGTGAAACAAATATATTATTTCCCACTACATTCAAAGTGAGATATTTCAAGCCTTTATTTGTTATAATTTTGGTAATTATGAATCACAGTTTATGAAAACCCCAAATGAAAAAATCTGTATATTATGAAATCAATAAACAATTAAATCATCAAAATAATAACAAATAAAGGTTTAACATATCTTGCTTTGCGTGTAATGAGACTATGTAATATATTAGTTTCACCTTTTAAGTTGAATTATTTAAATAAATTAACTTTTACACCATATTCTAGTTGAATTATTGAAATAAATTAACTTTTACACCATATTCTAGTTGAATTATTGAAATAAATTAACTTTTACACCATATTCTAATGTTCCGACCTTCACCTGTAGCTCTATTCTACATCTGGGCTGATGGACGCACACAGGCTATTTCAGTTGCTAGTATGGTTGGCTGTCTGTACAGTCATGCAAGTTCAATGCTATTAAAGCACTTTAAATCAAAGCATTTTGTTTTTTCATATAAAATAAATACATTTCTATGCAGTTTAGAAGTTTTGGGGATGTCCCTTTTTTTGGCTCCTGCGCTGCTGAAATCGGGGCGTCCCTTATTTCTATTTCTGAAAGGTGGCAACCCTAGTTTCAAGATGCACTAACATTGATGAAAACACGATATCTAAACATCTAGTGTGTGTGTGTTTGTTTGTTTATTGCGGTCATTTCCAAAATGAGAATTCAAAAGAAATGAAAAAAAAGAAAACAACAAATAAACATGAAGTTAATGGTAATATTGCATTAGACCAAAATATATAAACAAAACCAGACCAAAAAGGTGTAGGCTGAAGCTCAGCTTATTACGCCTAACCCTTTTATCATCAATTTCTGTCAGCTCCTACTTACACCGATACAAAGCAGCAAATCAATTAAAAGAAAAACATTTCATATACTTTTTGTGTATTGAAAACATTCAATATACTGCATAGACCTATTATCTATTTAAGTTCTGACACTTACATAAACAAGTGTGTGTGTGTGTGTGTGTATATATGTATATATATATATATATATATATATATATATATATATTAGGGCTGGGCGATATGGACCAAAAGTCATATCTCGATATTTTCTAGCTAAATGGCGATACTCGATATATATCTCGATATTTTTTCTGTGACATAATTGGGGTTTCCCCCAAAGCATTATAGCATAGCATCTCTGTTAGCTTCATTTTTTTCTGAGGCAAACCCTTAAAAAAACAGTCAGTTTTAATACAAAGCCTCGTGCCAAATGTCACACAGGTACCTTTGTTAACAGAGGTCTGCACAATATCAAAATGTATAAAACAAATGAAATAAAAATAAACTGCCTGCATATATAGAATAAAAATGTTTCTTGAATAAAATAAAACAAATATCCCTTTCCTGCATAACAATTAAATTAAAATACACTGTACAATTAATACAGTGTAGACAGTAACAGGCAGACTTTTCAACTGAGGTTGATAGTTCTGCAAATAACAAAACATTTGTGCAAATCTCAAATAAAACATGCAAGTCAATTTGTCACAAAATAAGCTATATCAAAAAAAAAAAATTTCTTTAAAAAAATCAATATAAACGATATTGTCTTGTACCATATCGCGTTTGAAAATATATCGATATATATTAAAATCTCGATATATCACCCAGCCCTAAAATATATATATACATATATATACATATTTATGGTCATGCTTTCTAATTTCCTTGAATTAATTATGATTCTTTAACTACTGTATAAAATAAAATGATATGACGACATAAAGTGTTCTGATATAATATGGTTGACACATTAAAATCAAATGCTGTAAGGTTGAGTCAGTTGACACTACTGTGGCTTTTTATAAACAAAAGTAACGTTTTGAAGAATAACTTGAAAAGAAGATTTTCACGTGTTTTGAAATAGAGTAACACAGGGAGTTGTTAAAAAAATGTAAACATGAATTTCACTGGCAAGTGTATCTGTTGCAGAACTCTGAGGATATCCGCTGTAAGTGCATCTGTCCACCGTACAGAGACATTGAGGGGCAGATCTACAAACAAAATGTGTCCCTGAAAGACTGGTATGTTAACAAATGGCTCAATTTTCTTAGTCATAAGAGTTGTCTGTTTTTGCTTTTACTACCAGCACGTTTGTACCGTTCTCTTTTCAGTAACTGCCTCCATGTGGTGGAACCGATGCCTGTGGATGGCAAAGATGTAGAAGCCTACTGTTTGCGTTGTGAGTGTAAATATGAAGAGAGGAGCTCAGGAACCATTAAGGTAAGGTCACGTTGAAGTGTGTATGTCAAATGGTTTTCCAAAACACAGGCATAAAATTGACTTTATAACATACATTAGCCAGCATTTAAATGAGACTCATATTATGATTTAAGGAGTTAATCAGCAATTATTCTCAGTGTATATCTTTCACATACGACTTGTAACTGCATAGATTAATGATGAATCTATACCTTTAGGTTACTATCATAATCTACCTCTCCATTTTGGGCCTGCTGCTGCTGTACATGGTCTACCTGACTCTTCTGGAGCCAATTTTGAAGAGGCGGCTGTTTGGACACTCACAACTTATCCAGAGTGATGATGATGTTGGGGTATGTGTTCCCCTTAATCTTACAGATTTGAAGCTGCAACATTTATGTTTTATATTACAGCAATATGGTATATTCTACACAGCAAAACTGTTACTCTGAGCTGTCAGTGTCATAAGACTTTGTGTGTTTGAATGTAAATAACCTTCTGTTGCACAAAATATCACATGGGAGTCATCTATTTGAGTAAAGTTTAACAAGGTTATGAGTGTGTTGTTTTGCAAGCCTCGTGTGTTAAAGTGCTCTTGAATTGGTGGGATTTTTTTTGTTGTAGATTCCATTTACTTCTTGCTCTTAGATGCAGAAATTATTTGAAAAATATTTAAAAGATTAAATACAAAAGTTAAATAAATCTAGTCATAGTTGTTATTACACTTCACCAGCATTCCTCAGTATTGATACTGTTGTGACAAGGATCTGGGAAGTGTGGCTGTAGTGACTTGGCTTCAAAGAATTCTTATTCTCTGTTCAGTGTGAAATATCACACATGTTTAGATTTTGCCATTGCTAGTTCATAAGAGGTGTAATCAAAAAGTTTGGACATTGTCCACCACATGCTTTGAAGGACTCCTGCCAGCCCTCCTGCCATGCTTGAAATACTTGCTGGAATTCCCATTCTGACTGTTCACATGTGTGCCTTTGTGACTCATACTGGGTCTTCTCCACGGTTTAAAACCCTTCAACTTCAGTTCAGAAACAGGACCAAAATGCAGGGAGCCAAGTGTAGCAAGAGGGTTGGATAGTGACCATTGATTGTGTTGAAAAAGCTGCTGCTTTGAGCGGGCAATAACAAAAATGTGTTCTCCTAGTTATCTTGGCGCATTACAGTAGAACTCTGTGATGGCAATCTGACTGTCAGACGATGATCTGGTGCCAAATAATTATGAACTCTGAAAGCATGACATTTGTCACACTCGTCTTGGAGCCCCTCCACTGAACTGTCAGCTTTCATCACCACTCATGATCTTTGACGTGATAGTTTTATGTGTTTGACACACCATTATATGTGAGACGTACAAGGTCAAATTGTAAAAGTATATATTAATATTTAACAGTGGCTGCTTTTACCTGCGGGTGGAGTTAAAGCTGCCTTTGTAGTCACTGTGGCTTGACTGTCAGAGTTCAGACAAGAAAAAGCATTAGAGAACTCTGAGAACTGTCTTGACAAAATGGTTTGTTTCATTAAAAAAATATTGAGTCCCTGTACAAAAATGTAATTTTCAAAGTGCTTGGCTTAATAATATAATTCTGCTGAAACTCTACAGGATAAGTGCTGTGGGATGTAATTATGTTGAAGTCTGCTAGAAACTTTGGCATTTGTTACAATCTTTCTCTTAAGTGTACTGAGGAAGGAAATGGAGAGTAAAACTAAACAATAAGTACCGTTCTAACATATGAGTCAGAAGTCTTGACACCAAGTTTCAAAAAGGAGAAGGAGGGAATGGTTTTATGAAATTTTACAGATACCAGCCTGAGTTTCCCAGGCCAGCTGATGCTTTTTGTCTTTAATTTTCTTTTTTTTTTTAATAAATAATCTGTTAATGGGTAGGTTTGATACAAGAAGACTTCACAATGCTTTTTGTGTTTCCAGGACCAGCAGCCTTTCGCCAATGCTCACAATGTTTTGTCCCGTTCACACTCCCGACCCAACATGCTGAACAAGGTGGAGCACGCCCAGCAGCGCTGGAGGAGGCAGGTCCAGGAGCAAAGGAAGTCTGTGTTTGACCGCCACGTTGTTCTCAGTTAGAGCATTCTGAGTTACTGGTGAAATGAAGGATCAAAAAGAAAATAATAACAAAATAGAAAAAACACCCACTGTGATATATTCCTGTTTATATTGCTTCCCTCATTCATGGTTTGTGTTGTACATTTGACGTAGAAGTATTGCTAAGGAATCTTCATCTGTTGACTGGAAATTCTTATTTAGTCTGCAGGCAGAAAGAGATTACAGTGAATTTATGTTTGCATGGTCTCAAATGAACAAGAATTTTACTCTGCATCTAATTGATTTCATGTTAGTTTCTCATCTGTTCAAAAGGTCCAGCACTCCATTTTTCAAGGTTAAACGAGCTCTAAAAGACAGATTTCCAGGTGTTGTTTTCCGCTGCTTATTGTGGCTCCATGACAGGATCAGTTCCTGATTTGCCCCCTCAAAACAAGCATGGAGTTGAGTTACTGCTCTCGCCACAGAACAAGCCTGAAGTACGAGTCTTTCAGCTTTTCAAAACACATGTTTGTAACAGCTGTTTTTATAACCTTGCACCCGGATCCACCTGACATCCGATACCTGGAGTGAGTTACATCTTGTAGTTCGTTGCATTATTATAATAATTTTTCTAAGTTGTTTACTGAACCTCCTCACTAAAATCAGTGCAGTTTCTACTGATGTCACATAGCTGTGTTACTGATCCTCACACGTTACTGACCCTTTTCAAGTCAGTGCCGTTTTACTGCCTATCCAATGTATAGTCTATTTTGTTTTTCCCTTTACTCTGTTTGTGCTTGTTGTAATATCGGTTCCATAATCAAAATCCTGGTCCAGAAGACAGCAGTGGTGTGACAGAGTACTGTTATTCTTATCTCATGTAGTTGGGCTGTGTACAATAAGAGTGGATGAACAACCACTGTTGGGAGACCCATTAAAGTGTTCTTAACCATTGTATATGTGATACCTTTAACTTTGAAATAAATGTCTGTAATAATTTGGACTCTTTATTGATTGCTTTAATACACTCGACCTGCAACATTGGTGTAGTCACATGTATAAAGCAAGTCTAATTCTGGTATACTTTCCTCTAAAAAAGTAATTGTATTTACTGTAATTAAACATTCCTTTTATCCATCTCAAATTTCCATACTGAACTGGAGGGAAAAAGCATTTCATAATGCTGTTCCCTCTGTTTGCAATCAACTCCAAAATCACCTCAATCTGGTCAGCTGGTCTCAATAAACAAATCCAAACATTTTTTTTAAACTGTCTGGATAAAACAAAGACTGCCTGTAAATGCTGTGATTCACCCTTTTGCCCCCATTTGGACTGTGTTCATTAATATTTACAGGGCAATCATTATGAGGTTTCGAGTTCCCGAACCTTTTGATTTTAAAAATGTTTTGCAGGTCTGTTTAACGATTTCAAAACACTAGTGAATACATTCTCCTGTGACTTGAGAGAGACTGCCAAAGCATTTACAGCATAGTTTATTGGTGACTTGATTTGGTGGCATCCATAACATCTAACATGCAAAAAGACTCTGGAGTAAAGACATATCTGGTAGCTTTTACTGAGGTAAGAATGACCAGTTAAGGTGCAAAAAGGAGCCTTTATGAAGACACAGACCTTCACCATGATACCCAGAGAGTTACTCCGATACTACAGTCTTTCAACAAATTATATTTGACTTCTTTTAGTCGCACGATTTAAAGAATATTGCATGCGTTTGATAAACCATTAAAGCTATTAGAATAACCGCAGTTGAATTGGTTTGATATTGGATATTATGAATTCAACACCCATAAAACTTGTGATACATACCACTGATTTTGGTCAAACCACTTGTGATGTGTTCATGGTCATCTAGACTATATATCACAAAACAGTAATTATTAAAAAATCATATATATGTGGGCATATATATGGGCTGATTTAATGTGGTTTAATGAATTCAACACCCATAAAACTTGTGATACATACCACTGATTTTGGTCATATTGCTTGTGATGTGTTCATGGTCATCTAGACTACATATCACAAGAGAGTAATTACTATAAAATCATATTATGGGCTGATTTAATGAGGTTGAATGAATTCAACACCCATAAAACTTGTGATACATAACACCGATTGTGTTTATTGTCTTGGCAATAGATTTCTAATTTATGTCACTGCAAAAGGAAATCAGCCACTTGGGGCTAAAATGTATTCGTTTGATCAATACTTTCCTAAAATAACAATAGTGTGTGTCCAAAGATTTGAAAAGTCAATAAACCCAGCCATATTGCATGATAGTTTCTAACATTCAGACCTACTTTCTGTATTCTGTATTGACTAAAAACCGCAGAAAGAAGTTTGTGGAAAGTCTATAAAGACTGTCACTTGGTGGAGATAGCTGCAGCCACCTTCTTCTCATTTTACTAAGTGATTTCCATACAGCGGCGTCATCATTTCCTGTGCAGTCCACTTTCCCAGTTTTTCCCTCACTCATTGCATCTAGTTATACGGAGAAGACTGGAGTTTTTCCCCCTAGAAAAAGCTCAGTTTCCAGGCTGGACACACAAAAAGCGACGTGGGCTCTCGACAGGAATGGATCATTGACCAAACACCGCACCAACCCTGACACACTGGTAGGCTTTCTATTTACCATCCTAGATCATCCTAGATGCTCTGGGAATTTAACCAAATTATCTCCTTTTTAAAAGCAGCTTCAGCGCAAATTATAGGATTTTTTTATGTTGTTTTGGCCATAGGATGAACAAAACGAACGTCTTTGCATTTGTGGAAACAGGTTATAATTAACGTGAGGGAGTAAAAAGTGACTTTGGTCGATGTTGGCAGACTGTCTTGTCCACTGTTTCAAGTTACAAGTTATTTAAGGGAAAATAGCGGTGTACGATTCGCAGTCGCACTTGCATTTGTTGGCCTAAAGGGGGGGCCTGAGAGCTTTGAAACTCGTCCATCTAGTGATCAATGGACTTTGCTCTCATCTGTGTTTACTTTTGACTTCATACCACCACAAACCTCAGATCAATCTGGCAACCCAACCCACACACACACACACACACACACACACACACACACACACACACACACACACACACACACACACACACACACACACACACACACACACACACACACACACAGCCTTGTTTCCATTACATCAGAAGGAACTGCATACTTCCCCCCTATCCATACTGTAATTTCAACCGTCGTAGTCACTTTACAGTGTAAATATTTACCTATTGGGAGTTTCCTTTATGTTTGTTTTGTAAGGAAGCAAATACTCTTGTCTCAATGGATTCATTCACGCTGCATTAGTTTTCAAGGTTTGTGAACTGTTAACGGACTAATGTTGTGTCTGCTGGAGGCTGATAAAGGATGAGTTGAGGAATGTCCTTCGTGTGCAGCATAGTTCTTCTTACTCGTCTCTGGGAAGACAATGGGACTTTTGGTTTTAAGAGTTTTCTGTTATTAATACCTGAATGATCTTCTTTGTCACATATCCCACAACCCTGACCTGACTTTATCTTTGATGTCACAATCAGCAGTGGCATCCAGCTTCAGTATTAAAATCACAAACACGTATTTTTCAACATTCAAAAGCCTATAAAGTGGTCAGTATTATTTTCCATTAATTGATGACAGATGACAGAATTGATAGCAGTTTCATTCCTGGGCCATAGAGTGCAAAAATTTGGTCTGCGAACAATATACCTACTTATAATTGTCCCTGCACAGCCACAGAGTAGCTGAAGCCACATGTTTTGCGTGGAGCATTCAATCAGTTATAAAAGAAAACAGGTGGCAGTCCTCTACTTGAGTCTGGTGCTCTGCTGAAGAAGCTTCCAGCTGAGTTGTGCAGTTTTAAAGACGAGAGGTTGTCTTTACTTGACAAGTTGTGTCTTCTCCCTAATTTACTGCATCTCAGAGTGCTGACATGGTGCTGACAAGTTCCTTCGATGCCTCAGGTCTGTTTCTAAAACCTGATAGTGTATTTATTGCGGCATTCGCAATAAATACGCGGGAATGTCCCCAGGCTACTGCATTTATGGTTGAGGTAACAGAAGTCTCATAAACTTAGGGAATCATTTCTCTGGATGTTCAATGTTTCGTGAATCACTTTTATGTGAGACAAGAGGCATTACTTCCCCCTGGAATTTAGCTTTAGCAGGTGTATCCTATTGTTATTTGCAATGTCACACTTCTTTGGTGAAATTTGAAAATTAATTTGAAATAATTTCACGCAAAGTTTTCGTAGGCGGGCTTCATTCTTCAGGGTTGGAAGAATGTAATGTATGTGTGTGAGTCTATGCTTTCATGCACCCATGTCATGCAAGAAGAGGATGTGGCTTTTAATGAGAAATCCAGATGGCACAGCGATCGGTGGAACAATGAATACCACAAATTTAAACCCTGCTCAGACTCTGGTAAAACATCCCACTAAAGCAGTCACTGCTCCTGCCTTTTGTGCTCAGATTTGAAGTGTTTTCAGGAAAGACGAGCTTTACGAGACCTTGGAAAGGTTTTGACGTGGTGCCTGAGAAAAACCTTCCTCCTGACTTGACGTTACAAGACATGAACACGGATGTCTGGAGTTTGTGACCGCCTCTCTCTTCCGAGGCCTGTGGGACGATAAGACCCCCCCCCCAAAATGAGCCGGGTTTCTGGACGAGAACAGCTTGAAGTTTTGGTTTAAAAATGGCAGTGGTACAGAGAAATAACCATGATTAGCTAAATTATTTCTCTTGTAAAACAGTTAAAACAATGAGTTGTTGGAAGCAGCTGACAAAACCCACAAGACTGGCCCACTCAGTTAGTGGAGCTTTTTTTTCCTTTTCTTTTTTGATGGGACAAAGTGGACTCTTTTCATTTGCTTTTATCGCAACAGGGAAAAACTCCAGACTCTCATTTGGATAGACTGAAAAAGGCTTCAACAAAGAGACCCATTTGAGTCAGAGTGGCCATATAATTTGGATTTTTCTGAGGCAATTTGTGGATGTCAACATGAAAAAATTGTAATAGAGACTATTGCTGTGACTGTTTCTATGGTCTAAACAGGTTCAGACCACTTGACCTCTGAGAAGTATGCTATAGATGTTTGGAATTCCTGCGGATTTCTGATTTGTGGAGTAATCAGATTTTGGCATTTAAAGAATTAAATGAGAGGAGCATACTGGTCTGGTGGTTAGCACTGTGGACTCACAGCAAGAAGGTCCCTGCTTTGTATCCTGGCTGGCGTCTTTCTGTGTGGGGTGTTTGCATGTTCTCCCAAAGCATACATTTAAGTGAGAGTGCGTGGGTGTTTGTCTCTGCGTCGTCTTGTGATGCACTGTGACTGAGCCACCTCAGGGACAGCTGAGACTGACTCTAGCTCCCCTATCATTCCAAACAGGAGGAAGGGGATGTAGAAAATAGGTGAATATTAGGATAACATCAACCAGGATATGGTGAATTTGGAACTGTTTAGTGTGTTTGGAGCTGAGCTCATCTCTTAAGTCAATGTAGATTTGACTCAGATTTAAATGTGCATAAACTTGGAGTAAGTTACAAACTTACTTCATATTTATGTTTAATTACAGTGTAATATTTATCATTGAGCCATGACTAGTAGGTTTGGGTTTTGTTGCACCTGTAAACACTCCCATAAAAAGCCAACAGAGATCCTAAAGTTCACCTGAACATCATTCCAGTAAAGCCAAACTTCTTGAAACCCACAAGAAACTCATCTAGTAGTTATATTTACTGGAATATCATCAATTTACAAGATATTGTACTTCATCTTCCAGCACATGTAAGATAAGTACTGTAAATTCAGTTTTGAATCAGTCATATTTACATGGACTTTTCTGAGATTATTGCAAATAAATGGCATATTAGTTTAAGAAAGCAGGAGAAATATGAACTGACTGCATTGTCAGGTTAAAACATTAGAAAACAGACTACATATGTCCCCACAGTGTCAGCCGACTGATGCACTCTACATATCAGTGTTGTGATTGGCCATTGTGTGCTTTTAATTGTATTTTACACAAAATTGATCACTAGTTATCACATATAACAATGGTATCAAATCTTAAACTGAGTCTCACATACAGTAAGCTTAAGGAAGTAGTAAGTTCTTGCTCAGTTATGGAGCTTACGAACTTACAATCTTCCATTGGTCACACTTCCACCCTCTCATACATTTAACAGCAAAAGAATTGCTCCATCATTGACACATGATCATAAAAAACTATGTAAATTGGTTAAATGAGTACAACTTCTTTAGAAGACAATTATAATTGTCACAGAAAGTTAAAAAAAAAAAATTAAATCCTTTATATTTTAATGGTTTTATGAATTGACAGTATGGGATACAATTTAGCTATTTAAATGTTAATTAATCTGGGTTACAACAGTTCAAGCTGTCATCATGTCAAACGGTTACACAAGGTCAAAAGTTTGAAATGGTTTCATATCCAGTTTGAACTTGTGACATTTTTCAGATAATTATGTCAAGGGTAAATGGGCCATTTTTTCTGCAGACTGAATACTTGCTTGGGTATTTTGGTTAAAATTTTATAGCACAGATGAGCGTATTTACACTGTGGCCACACTAAATAGTTTCGGCCTCACGATACAATGCAAAAGCTTCACATAGACGTCAGTGACAAATTCTTTTCAGTCAAAAAACACTCCCAAACCTTATTGTCCTGCTTTCTAAACTGTATTTAAACGTTTCATCATCAGATGAAAATGTTTGATAAGTGTTTTACCTGCATTACTGACCCATGAATGGCATCTTTGTGTCCGTCTGTGTGCGTGTGTACGTGCGTCTGTCCCTGTTTTTGTTACTTCACCAGGATGGACCTTGTTGGGACCACAGCCTGGGTCTATTGGGGGGGATTGTCGTTCCTGGAGTCCTGGTTAGGGCTTGGGGTTTGAAAACAGAGGTTAGGCTTGCAGAACACGAACAACAATGAAAAGAAAAAGTCAGTGGAGTTAAACTATGAATGAAAACAGAATGGATTCAGAATTAAAACAATGTCCAAACATTAACCAGTATAAAAACAAATATAAAAACATGATTTTCACGAGGTACAAAGAAGAAGGGGTTTAGTGGATTTTAGGGGCCTGCAGATAACACTATTGGGTGAATGGGTAGATTTGTTTATATTTATGTACAGAAATGGGCAACTAATTATATGTGTATGTGTGCATGTGTATATATATATATATATATATATATATATATATATATATATATATATATATATATATATATATATATATATATATATATATAGGTATGTATGGGTGTATGCGTACGTATGGGTATATATATATATATATATATATATATATATATATATATGTATGTGTGTGTGTGTGTGTGATTATGTGTGTAAGTAGATATATACATAGATATAAAGCAGATGCAGTTAATAGAGACAGTATAGCGTAAATAAGTATATTTATATAAATATTTATATGGGCATGTGTGTACAAATATATAGAAATATTCAACTATGTGTATGTATGTATGTATGTATGTATGTATGTATGTATGTATGTATGTATGTATGTATGTATGTATGTATGTATGTATGTATGTATGTATGTATGTATGTGTGTGTGTGAGTATAATTACAGTATATAATAATAATAATAATAATAATAATAATAATAATAATAATAATACTACTGTTATTTAGCAGTGTGAGTACAGTGTGTGAGTATTTATAAATACGGGTTAAATGATTAGTGGGGTAGGATTAAATAAGTTTACACTTCTTCCTACTCCTTTTTTGTACCTTTTTTTCTTAAACTTCTCTTGAAGTGTTGTTTTTTACATGTACAAAAATAAAATAAAATAAATCAAAATCAAAATAAACTGGTAATGGTTGAAGTGAGGGGTTTCAGGCTGTCGAAAAAAAGAAAGGAGGTCAGTGTAATGTCCTGACAATGAGTTGGCCGAGTCTGTTTTTCAGTCAGTCACTCCTGAATATTCATCCAGGCTCCTCAGCCCTCAGCCGGACAATGAACAAGAGACAGAGGCTGAATGCCTGGCTGGCTTGAGGAGGGAGGGGAAAAAAATCCCAAGGAAAAGTGGGGGGCAAACAACCCGTTTCCATGGCAACAAGTCCTGCCTCTGCACAGCACTGTGTGAGAGGAGAGGAGAAGCTGGAGTTTTTTTTTTTCTTACTTGTGTGTGTGTGTGTTGTCGGTTTTGCTTGGAAAGACATGAGTCGGAGTGTGTTGAGAAGTGCAGGTATCCGGCGGAGCCAGCCAGCCTAGACCCGCAGGATCCGTTAGTCGCACAGGGATTGTAACAATCTGGAAATGTCAGCAGCCATGGATGCGAGGAGAAACTCGGAGGTAAAAAGCCGCCTGACTTTTTGAACCGCTACTGACGAGCTTACAGCAGGAAGTTTTACACCGTCTGGCAAAAGCAGGATCCGACAGCAACTCTGCTGAAAATGCTTAAAGCCTGAATTATGGTTCCGCGTTAAATCGACGCAGGGCCTACGCACGTAGGGTACGGCGTAAGGTACGCAGCGACGCGCACCGTACGCCGCGGCTCTGCGTTGGTGTAACGCGGTACCATAAATCAGCCTTAAAAGTGTCCCCATATGACCATATTTGGTTACCGACATGTTGAACCATGAAGCAGGGATTCAGGACTCTCTTTCTCTCTTCTTTATTATTATGATTTTATTTTTCAGCTGACCCTTTGAATGAATGAAGAAATATGTCCAAACTGATCCAGGCTGAAACACTGCGGGCTGTAATCAGATCCTAGTTTAAAACATCCAAAAAGTCAAAGCAGTGGATAAGCAGAAAAAGGCACATGACTCTTGAACTGAGCTCAATTGTGTCATCCTGCTATTGTCAAGGGCGTAGGTTTGCATAGGGACGGTAGGAACATAACACTACAAACTTTTCAGGAGGCTCAAATTGTCCCCACCAACTTTTAAGCAACATTATTTGCATTATATAATGAGTTAAGATATATAGGTAATTTAGATTGTCTTCCCAAATGTTGTAAGGATAGAATTGACATTATTAAGTGAATTATTTTCATTATATTCAGGCTTTTCACTTGCTGAATTTGCCGGCCCATTTTTTTTTCCTCAAACGTACGTTTGATTGGCTGATGGTCTTAGACAAATGTTTATTTTTTGCATTCTGGATAGTTAAGAGATTATTAATAAGTACAATTAATACATTTATTGTGTATGTTTGTTAATATAATTTAAGTTATGTTAAAATAAAATGAAAACAAAGGTTTGAATGGAACCGTGTATCAGGTGAACCAATACACATGAAAGTTAGTATAAGTCAATACAGATTTATTTTGCATTGATCATTTAGCCTATCAATTAATTAGGTTCATATTCGGGACAAATGTAGCCCTGACCCCCGTTCACCTGTTTGGTCTTATTAATGTCCCGTCCCCAGCAAAAAGTTAACATGCAGGTTATTCTGTTATATCGTCCCTACCAATGTTGAGACCAAACCTACGCCATTGGCTATTGTAGTTTGGACTCTTTTGGAGGTGATCCTTCAAAAAACAAACCTACATAACTTTATATAGATGCTGTGAATTTGGTTAAACTTTCTTTAACACACTATAACGCATGTTCAGATGAATCATACTTGTGCGAACTGGGGATGTATAAGACAAAAACCATGTACATACAATGTTAGTAAGCTTTTATTTACAAATAACATTTGTTTTGATGTTGCTGGTTTCATTACAGGCCTAAGATTACAGTACAGGTGCAGATAGAAAACTAATTTATGAATGTATTGCATTTATTTTAAAATGTTGCCCGTGAAATGATGGTTCGTGGATAATATGGATTCTTGATGTCGCATGTCTAATAACACGGATAGAAGAAAACCATACTTCTGATGTCTTTGTTTAAATATGGCAGCTTTGTGTCTACTTTGAGTGTTCTGCGTTTTCAGTTTTCTTAACAGATAACGGCCTAAATCCTTATGATCTTATCTTATAATCCAAACCTTATGGTTGTGTCTGGTTTTCTTAGTTTTCCTTTTCCTTAAACCCTTTCCATTGTGCAGGTCAAACAATGACCTGTTGCTGAACTGAATACACAAACCCAGAGGAAGTTCTTCTCTGGTCTCCTTTCTGTTTAACGGGAGAGGGATGCTTTTTTAAGCAATTTTGTTAGCTCAACATTAGTCATTTTTCTTGTAAAGTGCTGAGATGAAAGAACTGTAAGTCATTTTAAGTAGGAAGGGTATTACCGTAAAATGCGATTTTGACAGATTTTCCAGTTTGCAATTTACAAATCACAAGGTCATCTTCTCTAACTATATCTTCAAGTTCAGCTGATTTCATGAACTGCTGAGAGAAAGGTTTCTTTGATACCAAGACTATGTACTTCATTTTTTTTATTTTATTGCTTTTCATGGAAGCAGTTGTGCTGCAGAGTCACATGGCTCGAAGTCACAGACCCAATTTCTTTTCTGTAATTCTGTTTCAGAGCTGTACAGGTATATATCAATCAATCATGGTATCATAATTACAGGCATGAGCCTTTAATTTGGGTTACAAAAAAGTATGAGTTAGTGGAAGTCAATTTTCCATATTGAAATTTATGGAACAGAATTGGAGTTGAGTAATTTGCAAAATATGAATACAGTCATGTGAAAAGTTAATATACAGTACAAGCCAATTATTTGGACACACCTTCTCATTCAAACAAATGGGGAAGTGTGTCCAAACGTTTAGTCTGTACCGTACACCTGAGATAACATACATACTCAAAGAACACGTGCTTGATCACACAGTGACATTTGACAAAAAACGAGCTAAATGCAAAGACTGTGAGAAACCTGTATCAGCAGTACTGTACAATGAGCTGCATGAGTAAACCAGCATCAGAAATACTTGTAGATTCTGAGAATCCCCCACCCGGCAAAACTGGGGCATATTAGCATTACGTGAAATAGGATGGGGGCTTTACAAATCTATAGGGGAATACAGACAAATCATGACAGTAATCACAATGTACAGAAACTTCTTTCTGACACTGGTATCTGATTAGAACTGTGTCAGCTGATACCCAAAACTCAGGTATCACAATTGTTATTGGAAAGGAATAAATGGTACTGCTCATATCATCGTGGAGGACTCTTTGTTCAGTTCATTTAGGTTTCAGAGTATTATATCCACAATGACTTGTGATTTTTAGCTCACTGTGCCCCTCCCTTAGGCACAGAGGTCATTCTCTTTTTATGCTGCTATCGCTCTGTTTGGTGGTCACACTCATTTTTTCTTCTGTCATTACTTTCTGGAGTCTTAATTGCCTCTCCCATGATGTCCTCTGTAGCTGTGTGAGCTAAACTCATCATTGTTTATGTGTAACATAGGCCCTTTAGCCATATGCACTTGTTGCAAGAGAACTGGGATGAGAGTCAAATAACACTACTTACTTTGGCTGGTTTTCTGCTGATAGCAGGGACAGAAAACCACAACAGCTCAATCATGCTTCTTAAAAGTAAGCAAATTCTCCTTTAAATTAAAGTGAAACTGATATGTCAACAAGTCTTTTGTGCTGAGTAGCAGAATCCAGTTACTTCTCCAGCAGCATGCAACACACGCTAAATGTCACCAAGCCAGTTTAGTCACAATGCTCTTCTCAGGGCTCAGGACTAGCAACAATCAGTCTGACTGCAGCCCTGAGTTCTGTTTCTCTCTAGACCAAGCTGCTGCTACTTAAACAGAAAGATGGTTATTGGGCAGAGTGGATGCAGCTGCTCCAGCCTCTGCTGCCACAATCACCTGAAGCAGTGCCCCCCCCCCTCAGCTGAGCTGAAACCACACATGCTGCTTTAAGCCCCACCCACAGCCCACAGCATTTTGCTTTTACTCAGTCATAATAAAACCTTGATTCTTTTTTTTTTCAGCCATTTTGTTATGGATTTTCTGATTCACTTGGGCTCATTGTCCTGTTGCAGGATCCAGTATCTCAGGGGAGTTGTCGAACAGATAAATGCACATTTGACTCTACAATACTTTATATATATATATATATATATATATATATATATATATATATATATATATATATATAGGAGTTCATGGCCAGCTTATTCACTGCAAGGTTCCCAGGTCCTATGGCTGCAGAAAGTGCTCAATTCATCAACCCTTCACCACCATGCTTGACACTTCCTATGAGGTCTTTGAAAGGATATGCTGTATTTGGTTTTCACCAAATATGGTACGATGGATTGTGGCCAAACATCTCTATTTCGCCTCTTCTGTACAAAGAACATAGTTCCAAAAGGTTTATTCAGATATAACTCTCTAAATCTAAAGTCATCCTTCTATGTTCCTTTTCAAGGAAAGAGGCTTTTCTCCTGGTACCTTTTTCAAGCAAGCCTTACTCGTTCTGTATTTTTCTAATAATACAGTCATGAGCTTTAACACTTTAAAATGTTAAATAAGGCCTTTGCAATTTGTAATTTCTCTGAGCACCGCACCTTTGGATGAATTTGCTGGGAAAGTCACTCCTGGAAAGATTGGCAGCTGACTTGAATATTTTCCACTTGTGAATTATCTTTCATACTGTACTATTATGGACTCCAAATAGTTTGGAAATTACCTTTTAATCTCTCCCAGACTGATAAACAGCAACAATTGCATCCCAAAATTGTTGATGTTCCTCCACCTTGGCACTGTGTTAACACATACCTGAATACTCCAGACAAACAAATGGCCAAAACCTCAGCTTATGTGGAGGTGCTAACAATTGCAGATGCTTATTTACTCAGGTGCATTCGATTAGCGGCACCTGGCTGTTGCTTACTGTCTTAATTCCTGTGAAAGCAGTGAGTGTGTACTTAGCTTTTGGTCATGGCTTCTGCAGTTTTGCTTACTTTTGTTACAACAATAGTGACAATGACATAAAATGGTGTGTATTATTGACATCTGAGGTTATGCTAAGTACGTTGCATTGCATTGTGTTTTAACATCATCAACCTTTATTATAAACTATATGTCTAAGTCTAAGTCTAACTCTGGACTGTACGATTTGAGGGATTTAATGATTTACAGTAAATGTGTTACAATAACATGACATTAGAACGCCCTCACTAGCCTGACTCAGGGTGTTCTGCCTCAATCATTAAAGGATGCCAGTTGATCTTCCTCAATTGCAAGGAGTTCTCCATCAGGTCTGAGGTCGGAATACAAACAGTGCCAGCTGTGTTTTCCGTTTTTAAACACTTGTCCGAACCCGTTGATACCCAGAAGAAATGGTGCAGGTTCTGCATTTACAAGGCCTCTTTAGAGAGCAGATAGCCATTAACTTGCAATGAATTGTTGGTAGCTTTAGGTTGGATTACGATTTTCCTCATTGCATTAACTATACATGACTTTAAAATATAGCCTTCACATCACTGAACTCAAACAACTGGGGCTTAAGTCTTAGTAATCATATATATAACATCCTCTGTCCTGGGTCAGATCCAGCAACAGTAATGTTTAAAGCCAGAGGATTAAATTAAAAATTAAAGCTGTAAAAAAAAAACTCCACACCTATATAGCTGCTATTAAGCTAATCATGGATTTAGGTTGTAAAAAGTACATTACAATTAAATTATGAGAATTATAATTAGTAACACAATCAACCAGTAAAAAAAATAACAGCGGTTTCAGGCATTGTGCTGTGCCAGCCTTATTTTTAGGCTCTTAGCCTTAAATAGCTTCTTAGTAGTGGGTTCAACAGGGTGGTGCTCTTTCATGGATTAACTTTTCTTGTTTCAGTTTTTCGATCATACAGAGACCGGACAGTATGATCGAAGCAGGAGTCTGGTTCGCATTGCCGGCAGTAAGTCAGACTTGTTCCCGGTGCATGTTGGACTCCGGCAGGGCTGCCCTTTGTCACCGGTCCTGTTCATAATTTTTATGGACAGGATTTCTAGGCGCAGCCAGGGGCCGGAGGGGATCCGGTTTGGGAACCTCAGGATTTCATCTCTGCTTTTTGCAGATGATGTTGTCCTGTTGGCTTCATCAGACCGGGACCTTCAGCATGTGTTGGGGCGGTTTGCGGCCGAGTGCGACGCGGCAGGGATGAGAATCAGCACCTCAAAGACCGAGGCCATGGTTCTCGACCGGAAAAGGGTGGCGTGCCTTCTCCGGGTGGGTGGAGAAGTCCTGCCTCAGGTGGAGGAGTTCAAGTATCTCGGGATCTTGTTCACAAGTGAGGGAACAATGGAGCGTGAGATTGACAGGCGGATCGGTGCAGCGTCCGCAGTAATGCGGTCGATGTACTGGACCGTCGTGGTGAAGAGGGAGCTGAGTCGAAAGGCGAAGCTCTCGATTTCCCGGTCAATCTACGCCCCTACCCTCACCTATGGTCATGAACTTTGGGTAGTGACCGAAAGGACAAGATCGCGGATACAAGCGGCCGAGATGAGTTTCCTCCGCAGGGTGGCTGGACGCTCCCTTAGAGATAGGGTGAGGAGTTCGGTCACCCGGGAGGACCTCGGAGTCGAGCCGCTGCTCCTTCACATTGAGAGGAGTCAGCTGAGGTGGCTTGGGCATCTGTACCGGATGCCTCCTGGAGTCCTCCCTAGGGAGGTGTTCCAGGCATGTCCCACCGGGAGGAGACCCCGGGGAAGACCCAGGACACGCTGGAGAGACTATGTCTCTCGGCTGGCCTGGGAACGCCTCGGACTCCCCTCGGAAGAGCTGGAGGAAGTGTCTGGGGTGAGGGAAGTCTGGGCATCCCTGCTGAGGCTGCTGCCCCGCGACCCGGTAACGGATAAAGCGGGAGAAGATGAGTGAGTGAGTGAGTGAGTGTTTCAGTTTTTATTTTTGTTTCTCCATGAATAATCATCATCATTATTATTATTTTTTACCTCACAGGTTGTAAAAAAGACAATGTTTGGATTTTCTGTGTGTATACTCAGCGAAAAAACACAACACCTGAGTCTGAACACATAGCTCAAACAGACGTTTTTCTAGTTTTGTGTGTGTTGTAAGTTTAAATATAACAATAGGTGAATGCTAGGCAGACTTAATTTCCATGATCAACAGGAATCACTTACTGTGGTTGGTCCATGAGGTGGAAATGTGTTTGTGTAGTTATGGGAGCTGACTTTTTAACAAGTGGTGAAATTGCAGGTCCTCATCTCACTTCCTTGACATTTTCCATCATCGTATGAATGTTTTAAAAAAGTAATTCATATTCATACAAATCACTCTATCTTGGAAGTGTGCATTTGTGAAACGCTAAAGGAGGCAAGCCCCAGGAGGTAGTTCAGGCAGTCTGTTTTTAGCATGCTTTTATGATGACTTTCACCTCTCTGCACAATACTTTCCAATTTCTTCATCTTGTTCATGTCTAGGAGCAAAGGGTACTCGTTTTTCGCATGTCTTGTTTAGGTTTTAGATGTCTAGATCTGAGCAAATAGCTAGTGGGAATGAAATGAACAAATAAAGACATGTTCCTTTTCTCACTCTGTATTTACTTGAATCCCAGTATCAAAGGCAAAAGTAATACCTTTTTTCCACCATGTAGTTTCAACATGGAGAAAGTGCCCATTTTGAAACCAATTCTTTCTGTTTTGGCTCCTGAGCAGGAAAAACGGGTGCTACAGTAGCAGCTACTACTTTTCTTTGCTGGTCTGATTTTTGTTTTAGTTTACCATACTTAAATTCTCACTTCAATACAGCAGCAAACAAATACATATTTAATGTTCTTGGAAAAGTCACACTTTTTGTGTAAGAGGTCAGCTCTGGGATACAAATTCTAGCCCCCCTGCTGCAGCTTAGATGGATGTAAGGCTGTTTTCCACATGCCTTCCTCTGCAGCTGTGCATGCTTGTATCTGGGTTACAGAGAAAGCCTTTTCCTCTTTTCCACAAATGAGAAAATATGGCATAATTACCCTGAAAAATGCAGAAAAAGTAATGAACCCACCTGGTGAATCAAGCTATACTGTGGCAGCAGGGTATACGATGTGGTATTGTAATTATATAGGTATGTCTATGTACAACAGCTGCCAGTAGCACTGACCTTGGTGGTTTTCTTTTACTCAGAGACCCATAGCGGCTGTTAGATCCTTAAGCAGCTCTCCATTAACCAAAAACATAAATATATGAGGAGAAAATACTCCAGGTTTATTTTTTCAGATTGGAACATTTGCTCCACATGTATGAATGAGTCTTGAAAGTGATTCCTTGGTTGGACAGTATCCTACTGCATGTTGTGCATTTGAACCTGGATATTTGTCTAGAATGACACTGAGGGAGTTTGACTCCCACGCTGCTAACTCTGCTAACACGACTGCACTCAACTAGCTCGAGTCTGTTTGTCAGTTGGGGACAAAACTGGTCTTTCTTCAGCTATAGAAACAATGATGTGGATCGGTGTGTGGGCTCATGTGCTCTTGGCTGGCAGAGAATCATGACCTCTGCAGAGAGTTGAGAATTTGCAGAGATTTTGACTTTTCTTTTTCTCGTTGCCTTTTTGGCAGCCCACGAGTTCTTGTGGTAGTTTTAAAAACCTTGAAGTCAGGTTGCTGATCTGCAGAAATAGGCCGCCAGGGCAACCAGACCCCAGAACCCGCCAAGTGGGAGGAGACAGGAAAACGATAGTACAAGGCCTTGCTTATGGACACTGTTGTGTCTGCTACTATATGTTTTTATCTGCTGAATGGAAGTTGATGAAAGCTTGTTCATTGTGAACAACTTTAAGTTGTTGCGTAGATTCATTCTGTTTGCTTACTATCTAGGCAGCTAGTGCCAAATGATGAGCGTGTGCAAGTTTTCTGGTAGTCTTTGTTGAATGAGAACATAGTTCTTGGCATTGACTCCAGGTGTTTCTGCCCCCTTTTCACCCTCTGAAAACATTCTTTAATATCTTGAGCTCACCCACACTGATGGATCCGGCAAATATTAGCACATTCCAGCAAGTGGCGGGCGTGGAGAACTGTGTATCAGATGATCTGTCAAATGTGACAGGGCCAAGGGCGTGTGGATTCTCTTTAGAAGATATTTTACTCAACAGTCTCTTACTCCCTCGCACACACACGCACACACAGATAAAATACTTACTTTTTAACTATCTAGCCCTCTCAAGGACGTACGAACACAAGGGCCTCTTTTATTCCAGGCCAAACTAGTCTAATGGAGATACTGTCATAGTTCCACATTTCATCAATAGGTTCTTGTTGAAGCGGAGAACATACATCATTGATACGTGTCTCATGTAAGCACATGTTACTTCTTGACATCAACATGACCAAATCTAGGAAAACTATGAAAGGCGATGATATACAGTATTTGTGGGGATTTTATTGAATGTCAGCACTAAGGAAAGCTGTATTTTTTTCATTTCTGTGCTTAACTGAAGCAAGTAAAGGGATTTAGTGAGTGGATATATGATTGAGGGAGTGAATTCTGTGAAGATGTGATGACATGTATAAAGACACCAGTCGGTGGGTGTTTTTACATGTATCATGTGTTGAGTGTTGCCTGGAGAAACTTTCATTGCAAGGAGACAGTTGATGCTAAATAACTTCACGACACAGCATATAGTCATCTTTACTATGTAATAACCTGCATTTACTCCCAGAACTACTCCAATCATGAGGTGTATTAACAACTGATGACATCTCCAAAGTGCAATTTCAAATGATGCTGAGTAAATCACGGACTCTACAGCTCTTCTGAACTTTGTGGTTCAGTCTTTCCCAGCCTGTTCTCTTTTATTTTGGTTCAGCCACTGTTGTAATCAGTGTTGTTCTCAGCTCTGGTATCTTGCTCTTAAAACACTCACAACTCTAACTGCTCAATGACAAAATCAGAAACTAACTGGTGACCATTTGGCAGTTTAAGGTCAGAACTTTCCCTCGGGAACCAAAATCATTGTTAAATGGAGCTAGATTGTATGACTTAAATGTTCTTAAATGCTACCCGAAGAAGGTATATTTGGGAATGTAAATGTTAAAGTTGGTCACAAATCAATGATGTAAACAGTGTGTTATTGAGCCCATTTTGTGATGAGAGGAGGTTATTGTCTGGAAATTCACATAGAGCAGGCGTGAATCTTGATGATTATCCTATCATGCACACGGGCACAAAACACGAAGAACTTTAGCACTTTAGAATAGATCAAGTAATTTAAGATAAATAGATTTATGAACTTCAGTTGTTATGGGTTAAATTTCCAAATTTATCAGAATTTGGTTAACAATTAAGCTTTACTAAGCAAATTCAAACAGTCTTCTGTCATCTTTTTTTTTTAACAATATCTTTATTGTTTTTTCATTTACAAAAAATATTATAATAAAGGACATTTCACATCTATCTCTGACTTAACAGTTTTAACCCCCCCCCATCCCATCCCACATCCCTTCTCTCTTTACATATTTCTTGTTATACGATCCAAAATTGGTACATAATAGTACCAAATAACAATACAGTCCAATGGTACCTCTAGGAAATTAAAGATATACATACAATACATATACAATACATATACATACATATACATACAAATAACCAAAAATGACCCTTTTCCTGTCGCCCTCCAAATTCTTTCCCCTTCCGAGGTTCACCACTACTCTGAATTTTAGGTATCCTGCCCTGCATTTTCGCCCCGAAGAAGCACCCCTATGTCTCCTTTTTTAATTTTTTTTTTGTGATCAACTTTTTATTTATTTTTCATTTATATATATAGAGAAGCGTCCCCACAGTCCAGGGAGAGAAAAAAAAAAAAATACAACAAAACACCACCTGCTCAGATGCTTCTTCCCCCTTCCTTCCCACACCCTCCCACTCCCACCAACCCACTCCACCCCCACCCCATACCCCCCCAAATAATGAATCCAAATGCAGAGAGCCAAAAAAAAAAAATAAATAAATAAATTAATTTAAAAAAAAAAAAAAAAAAAAAAAAAAGAAGCACAAAACATAACACACAAAACAAAAACAACAGCAGCAACAAAACACAAAGCACGTACACCACTCCCAACCCCCTGCCCTTGCCATCCAGGAATCCCATGACATTCCCATTCACTAAACAAGCCATTCTAAACATAAAACCAAACAGACAAAGATCATGAAACCATGGACGAGTTTGACCACAAACATTCATAACCTCTCAGAAATTTGCTCTAATAGATTTGACCAGCAATTGATATTTGGTGATTTGGCATGATGTAGGCGAGCTGTAGAAAGCTCAAGCTGTGCAATATCCCGGTAAGCAAAAAGCCATTCCCTCACTGACAGTGCATGTGGTGGTTTCCAGCGACAGGCTATCATTCTTTTAGCGGCTGTAACACCAGCCAACAATAAACGCTTGTTGTTTATAGTTAGTTTTAGAGATGAGGTGTCATTAAGTAAAAGCAAAGCTTGTGAGTGAGGAATGGCCTTTCCAGTTAAGTTAGACATGATACACGAAACATTATTCCAGAAACTATTTACCTCCGGACACTGCCAAACCATATGATAGAAAGTAGCAATGGTATTGTCTGGACAAAAATCACAGTATGGATTATCTCTGAATTTCATTTGTTGTAGTCTCCGAGGAGTTAAGTAAGACCTATGAATGAATTTGTAGTGTATCATTTCCTTTTTTAATAAATTGATCAAATGGTTTCCAGATTTCTTCCAGTCTTCTGTCATCTAACAAAGGGCACTGTAAAAATTCAAAATCAGCTTAATCAACTGCCACAAGAAAGGACAACAAAAGTGAGCAAATCCTTCATGAGCTAGACAATCACGATACTTACGTTCAAGTTCATTCAAATGCATGTTTTCAAATGTGTTCAGAAAATGTTTCAAAAATGCGTTATTGCAAACCAGTCATGGGACCTCTGTTAATGTTGGGCGATGTCTCCTGTGTTGCTCCAGGCAACAAATGGAGTAGTGCTAAAGTGAGAACATTTCTGATAAATACGCTTTTTGTAAGTGGAGAAAACTCTAAAGACATGTTCTTTGGATGAACAGCAAGCTGTTTCAGCAAAAGAAAGCTGGGAACATATCTTAAATACAGACAAAAATAGAGAAGTAAAAAGTCACTTCTTGAAAGCCTTTGAACAAAAATGCCCACGTCTTGTCATGTAGTTGTTTACCACTTGCCTTTGGCTCTGACATCTCAAGAGAAACGCTGTGTTGAATCTGGTTGAATGCACTTTAAAGGTACTCTAGAGCTTTCTTAGAAGTGCTTGTTTACAGCCGGTGAATTTCTGCGGGGCGATGGTATCAGACCACAGGAAGTCAGTTGGCTAACGCCTGGGTGTTTACACTCCAGGGTCCATCTTGGGCCTGAGTGACCCATTTCTGTGTATATGGCTTTCTCAGTTAAAAAAAAAAGATCAATAAACATTGATTTCAAATAAATACAAGTTGTGTTGACATGTCTTTGATGTAAAAACATATCATTTCATTTTTTTACTTTTTGGTTCTTCACTATTTAGATTTATGAATATCTGTTTTGAGACATTAGTAAGTGAAAGAAAGCTGAAGTTTTCAGATATAGATAATACGTTTCTACATGTTTTTCTTTTAATTTCTTATGAATTCTGAGTTTTTTGTGTTTTAGAAAAAAAATGTCCTTTAACGAAACACGTATGGTTAAAACCACCAACTGGATAAAATTAGGAGCTGGCAATAGTATAGGCCTGTGTAAATAAGCGAAGTTTACTTGTAATTTCAGTTTTGACAAATAATCAAAACAAAACAAAATAATGGGATAGAGAAAATACGGACATTTTGCCACATATTCTGACTTGTGCTCTGAATGACACTTCACTTCATTCTCGTTGGGTGTAACGTAAAGTTGGAGGTGGTGTTTGTGGTCAAAAACGTTAAAGGTTTTTTTTTTAAAAGCACTTCCTTAGTTGGCCTTAGTCATTTTTATTCAATCTGGAATTTGATTGAATCTGTAATTGAAGTTAACCATGAAAACATCAAGATTTTTTTTTTATGTCACGTTTCGGTGCAACATGCTCAAAAGTCTGTGGAGAGTTGTTTTAAACATCTCTGATCTCCTGGTCCCATATGAACCAACCAGAACCCTAAACTCGTTAGGGTCATGACTACTTTCTGTACCCAAAGTTAAAACCAGGGTTAGAAACTCCCAGAATGCATCAGGCCTGCTGAAAATCTCCTTTGCTTTAAGTCAAGGTTGAAAACCTTTTTATTTTCTGCTGCATTTCAGTAATCCACCATAATGCACTACAACCTTTATTTCTTGCATCTCGTTTTTTAATTCTTAATTCTATGTCTGTCTGTCTCTCTTTAATTTCTACTTTTAAACTATTTTACTTTTCAATGCATTTAAAAACTATTTTTGTTTGTAAGGCACTTTGTATATTGTCTTGTACATGAAATGTGTCATACAAATAAACTTGTATTGCCTTGCCATAAATAACTGAGATTTAAATATTCAACTACATTACTGTGATTATGATTTTTTTTCATAATCAAACAGCTCTAGTGGTTGTACTCAACTTTCTATAAGTCTCTCTCCACAACACCAGGACCGTTACGGTTCTCTCAGTTGGTGAAAAGTCCCCTAAACTCTGCTGTGCTGTTTTTTTTTTAACTTCTTTTCCTGCTCCTGTTCAAAGTTTTGATACATTCATACAGGTTTCGGGAAAGATAGAAGGAACATTTTCTGTGATAATTTACCTGCAGAGTTGTCAGATACACAGTTTGGAGGGTTATGTTTGGCTCGTCCGAGCCTAGTAGTTATTTTTTCAACTCTGGTTTCAGGGCAGAGCCAACTTTCACTCACATTAACTACTTGCTCGGCTGCTTCATGTAACCCTGATTTCAGACTAATCTCAGACAGCAAACTAATGAAAAATAGTTTTGGTTCACTGTTGATTAAACCATAGTTCTCAGTGTTCTTTTTACACGTTTGAAGAAACTGTTGTCTACTCTATATGACAGATTACCATGTAGCTCTCGAAACTAACTAAATGTGCTTTGAGTGTAATCTTTCTGTTGATTACAGAAAAGCTGTAGGACTGGAGGGGTTGAATGTCGCGAAGGACAACATGATTCTTTGTTTCATGAAAATATGATGCATGCCATGTCCTCCTCGTGTAGTTCAGAGTTACAGGAAATAGCTGACAGCAAGAAGCGTCCTTCTCTCTCCTCATCTGTCTGTATAAGAATCAGCTGCAATGCTGGTTAGCTGGCTTCTTCATACAACAACTTCCTGTAAACAAGTCACGCTGCCAAGCACCCTCCTCCTATCTCCCACCTCTGATCTCCAGGGATCTCCATTTGACCCCTTGTGCCACAAAACAATTGCTTTGAGCCCTGTTGAAAGGGTCAGTGCTGAATTTTCAGGAGCACTGGCCTCCAGTTTGAAGGGAGGCCGTTAGTTACTGGTGCTCTGATGTGGGATAAAGTCAAGGAAATGTTTCCTGTAAGGAAGATTTTTTTCCTTCTTGTGTATGTCACACTGTTGCATTGTGTGAAAACAGCTGACTGACAGTTGACAAGTAAAAGACTCAATCTTAATTGAATTTACCCACTAAATAGAAATGAAAACCCCCACAGTTACACACACTGGTGTTTGTATGCCACTGGAAATATTACAGACCTGTTATTGTCTCAGTGAACAATTCCAAGTCTGTCAGCTACAAAAACATTTTGATCAGGATAATGTTTAAGACTCTTTGTTGTGTTCTTCCAGCGGTGTCTCTGAACGTTTTTTCGTGGGCGTATTGTCCTGCTAGAAACGGCCACTGCCATAAGAGCTCACTGTACAACATTGTGTATCTGGGTTGTGTCAAAGTAACTTCTACATGAATACCAGAACCCAAGGTTTCCTGGAAGAACACTGCATTGTATCGAGAGGAATATATTTCACTGGAGTTGTCAGTATTGTTAGAATCAGAAAAGGGTTTATTGCCAAGTTTTCACACGAGGAATTTGTTATGGGGATTGGTGCAACACAATACAAATATAAAAACAAATATATAAGAGATAAAATAAAATGAAATGTATAAACAATAAAAAGTATAAACAGTAAAATAAAATGTAGACCGGAAATGTACAAAATGAGGTTTTAAAGTGTCGGGTGAGTCTGTACAAAAGTGACTTAGGAACTTAGGATAGGTAAAAAGTATAGACAGAAATGTACAATGAGGTTTGTAAATTATTGCTGTGGCTTATCTGTGTATTTGTGGACCTCATTCTTACACAAATGTATTCTTATCAGTCTTTGTATATAAGTAATTAGCCATTTAAACTTGGTGTCATGTGAAAATTAAGTGGGTAACGTGTCTTTTTGCGCTTTATTTGGACCCTAACCCTAACCCTAACCCTAACCCTTTTTTTGTTGTTTTTATTTGGACTGATCCTATTGGCATCAACAAGGTAACAGGTGGTTTTCCATTTGTCCTCACTGCTTTGATCCAAACATTGATAAAGTCAATTGAAGCAGAAGTTATCTTTGTCTGTGGCAGCGATGTGAAATTTGATGCACTTTTTCTCGATGAAAAAATGCATCCTTGTTGTGCCAGGAGCGGCAGGTTCTTTGGCACAACACTGTGTACATGCTCTGTTAGGTATACCACTTACATTTGGTTTGTTGATTATAATCCAGAGTACGTACTCTAGAGATTCAATATGTCAGATGTGGTGAAGTGTGGTGCTCTTTAAGATACTTGTCTTTTTTTAGGTTGCTTTATAAGGAAACATGTAATTCCATGTGACAGTCTAGTTGCGTCAGAAATCTGAGTTCAGATGTGCTTCAACTGTGGTGTGTAGCAGAGGTATGATGAATATACCTGTTCAGACAGTGACAACTCTGTGTTTGGTTCTGGCTCTTGGCTGTGGTTCTCAGGAATCTTGAATACCTGGTTTTTGATGGGATGAGGATTTGTAATCAGTTTGTTGATGCATTGCCACAGTTGTTTTTCCACTAATTGCTTAATACTGTTTAAAAAACACATACGTACAGTTAACCTTTGTGGCACTTTGGCTTCAGTATAAGGTTTTTGTGTTTGCTGAAATATGTTAAATGACACAACCTTTCAGTAGTCTCATGCCTTGTGTTTGTCCATCAGGTGAGTGGACAGTTTGCGGATGGTCATGACTGCCAACAAGAGTTCGAAGCCTGCAGCCCGTGCAGGAGGGGGTAGAGCTCCACGGGAAGTTCCTGACAGGTCAGTGACATCATCAGTCCATCCTGCCCTGCATTTATGAGCTCATTTTCTACCACCTCTTCCCATTAGTAATTAGCATGTCATAGATGATGTTTTCACTCCGGAGAAACACAGCCAGCGATTGTCATTCAACCATTTGCAAGTATGATCATGTTTCCTGGACGAAGGCCTCATTCAACCCTGAATATTGACTTTTGAGCTTGTGTCAGCATGTTAAAAGCTGACAGTGACCTGTTGGGGAAGAAAAACAAACTCTGGAAATGCTATGTGACCCATCAAGTTTTAAAATAAAGTTTGCCATCCCTGCTGTTTTGAAGAGTCTAAAGGTCCGCTGTGCATTAGTAAGAAAAGATTTAGTGAATGTTGTGTTTGTTTTTAAGTGTCACATGATGACCTTGTTACCATCTGCTTCTTGATTTTGGTGAAGATGGTTGGGAGTGATGGTAGTATTTTGCTTATATAGGTAATGCGATTATAACCCAGGGAGAAAGTGTCTTCCATTAATTTATGTCCTGATGAAGTCAGTGGTGGGAAACACGCTCACAACACACACATTTTTTTTTCTAAAATCTAGTACTGTGAAAGCTACGACGGAGTATTAGGGCCAAACAAAAAAACAAAAAAAGGAAATTACGAGAATAAAGTCATAATGTAATGAGAATAAAGTCGTAAAATTATGAGAATAAAGTCATAATATTACGAGAATAAAGTCGTAATATTACGAGAATAAAATTGTAATATATTATAAATATATAAATATAACTTCACAAGATGCTCAATATTCTTCATTTTAACACAGGGAGAAGACTGCTCTTCCTGTTAGAGTTCTCATAAATTACCACTTTATTTTCATAATATTATGACTTTATTCTCATAAATTACCACTTTATTCATTACGACTTTATTCTCGTAATGTCACAACTTTATTCTCGGAATTTTACGACTTTATTCTCGGAATTTTACGACTTTATTCTTGTAATATTACGACTTTATTCTCATAATATTACGACTTTATTCTATTACGACTTTATTCTCGCAACATTACGACTTTATTCTCGTAATGTTACGACTTTATTCTCGTAATTTTACGACTTTATTCTCGTAATATTACGACTTTATTCTCATAATATTACGACTTTATTCTACTACGACTTTATTCTCACAACATTACGACTTTATTCTCGTAATTTTACGACTTTATTCTCATTATATTATGACTTTATTCTCGTAATTTCCAATTTTTTTTTGTCTTAGTTTGGCCCTAATACTCCGTCATAGAAAGCAGCTTGTCCAAAACACAGCCGATCATTTATTGGGTACCCATAAAAATTTAATTGTTCAAGAAAACACGTTTATTACGTTCTGTCAGGGGAGTGCCTTTTTCAGGTTAACGGTTTTGCGTTTTGGTCATCGATAAGGAAACTCGGAGATTACCCAGCAGCACATGAGCAGCGTGGATCCTGGACGTTGTCATCTGTGATTGTGATGAGAGGAAGATGATGCTTCTTCCTCTTACACTGTTATCTGTAACCGTTCGGTCACATGTACGAGCTGGAGGCGTCCTGAACGTTGCCATCTGTTCACTTTGGATGGGCTGAAGCGTTGCCAAACTAAATTATGGCTTCTGTGTGTCGCAGTGGGAGAATTGCTTCCATTAAAAGTTGGCAGAATTTTCAACTTTTGACGCTTCAATGTCAGCCAATCAAGTTGCAGCTATGCATCAAGAGCTAGCCAATGAAATCTTACTGTACGTAGGGGTGGGTTAGTTACAAAGTATGTGGCACATTTGTGGAGCAGAACGAAGAATATAGATAAATAGTACCACCTGTCGTGTGTTAACGCCTCACTCCTGTGTGAGTGTACTGCAAACCCTCGCCTCCAAACCTCATTGCTACCAACAGTATACAGTGGGGCAAAAAAGTATTTAGTCAGACACCAGTTGTGCAAGTTCTCCCACTTAAAAAGATAAGAGAGGCCTGTAATTTTCATCACAGGTGTATATCAAGATTTTCTGCTTGTACCTCCATAGCATATTTAAGTATTATTTGACAAAAGACAGTCCTTTTGTGTCTAAAACTTGTTTGACACAAACTGTAAACAACATTGATAGGTAGTCTGAATTAGTAACAATAACTGAGCGGGGCGGGACTGACTGATAGGTCAACTGCTTCTTGTGTACCTTAGAGCTTGTGGAAGAACCTAGCTACTTAAACGTAAACCCAGAAACAGGCCCTGGGGGTTGAGTAGGTGTTATTTACTGAGGCTATTGCCCTCGTGCAGGCATCACCTGTTCCAATCCTGGCCTGTCACTCCTTTCTGCATGTCTTCCCCTGCATGTCTGACCCCTACCATGTCCTCCCCACCTACTTAAAGGCCATCAGTGCAGAAAAATCTATTTAAAAAAGTAAACCAAAATACAAATGTTATATTATATACTGTGAGATGGATTTTTAAAGAGCACACTCGTTTGCCGCTAAATGTGTATGTATACCAAATTATTACAGGATCACAAAGATGTTTCATCCGTAACAATAGTTCTGCATTTTTCTTGTGTTTCTTTTTATTTATTTATTTTTTTATTATTTTTTCATCCCCGATTTTTTTACCCATTTCATCACCCAGTGCTCATACCTAAGTAACAGTCCTGGCATTGCCATCCTCTGCCAACCCAGGGAGGGCCCTGCACTGAGCTCAGGTCTCCTTCTTATCCTGAGGAGTGAGCAGGCCGCTTCTTTTCACCAGACAGGGTGAGGATTCTCTGGCCAGACGTAGCGCGTGGAAGGATCACGTTATTCCGGCCAGATCCTCCCAATTCCATCTGGCGCCCCGGTTGGCCAGAGGGGGCATGTATAGCCCAGGACTGCTGCATGTTTTTGTGAGGGTAGCTCACATTAGCTACCCAAGGGAACACGGGGAGAACATACAAACTCCACACAGAAAGGCCCTTTCTCCAACCCCACCCAGGGTGTGTGCACTGAAGTCATGGGGGAACTAACACGCACTTCAGCGCCCACAGCGTCCCCGGCGGGAATCAAACCCAGGACCTACTTGCTGTGAGACGGCTGCACTACCTGCTGCGCCACCGTGCCCCTGCGTGTTTCTTTTAATACAATGAATTCTCTTCTTAGCAAAGTCTCATTGGCACCTTGTGGTCTTACAGTATGTTACATAATCACTAGAGTTTAAGCTCATGAGGCATAGATGTAACGGTATGGGATTTTACAGTACAGTACAGTACAGTACGGTGACGGTGTTAGTACAGTATACCGCAGTATTTCACAGTGATAGTATTTCATTTTTTTTTACTAACAAAGCAGACAAGTATCAGTATTAAATTATCAAATTGAAATTATCAAAATAAAATGCTTCATGTAAAGTAACTTACTGTATATTTGGTTTATGCTTAAGTGACAGCTAAATGTAATTATTTATATCCAGTCACTAAAGTCTCTCTCTATATGTACATATATATATATATATATATATATATATATATATATATATATATATATATATATATATATATATATATATATATATATATATATATATATATATACATATATATATATATATATACATACATACATATATATAATGTTTGTCATACTGCCTCCATTATGCATCTCTCTATTATGGTACATCTTTCTCTCTCCTTCTTTCTTTCGTCATTTTTTTTTCTTTATTTAGTCAAATTCGGGTTGCGCTTTGGAGTGACGTCACTGCCATTCGCCAAACAAACAACTAATCTACAAGTACAAGCGTTGCAAAGTGACGTAATGATGTCTTGTAGATCTACATCTTCTGCAGACAGTCTTTGACACAAATCATACTGAAAACAAATTGAACAGATGTTTAAGTCTGAGTATTCTGTAAGGAAATGATTAAAAATTATCCTCTTCTGGTGTACTTTTAGTAAAGGCAGTGCACCTCAGAGGTTTGAGTTGACTCTAAAAAGCAGCTGAAAGAGATGCTTGGGCAGCCAACTGCATACTGACAGCGCCGAGTGTGACGGTCACTTAGGAGCAAGAAATGTGCATTCCTTTTATTCAGTGAACCCTCCAAAACTCATAAGTGTATATTGGATTAAGGCTGGAAATGAACAAGTGATAGGCAGATGATAAATGAGAAAGCTTGCATTCACTTAAGTACAGTAGCGGAGCTGGATCTGTGAGCAGTCCGATCTCTTCTTCTTGGTCAGTAACGGGAAGTGGCTTGTGGCTAACGTGCCCTGGACGCCTGAGTGAAAGCCAGGGGCCAGGTTGTGACTGGCATCCATCTTTGTACTGCAGCGTGCTGTATGTGTGGCCGACCCAGCTGAACCATTCAGGACTGGGCTTATTTTTACAAGGACGAGCTACACCACTAAAAATCCCCCAAGTTGGAAAAAAAAAAGAAAGGAAAAATGGGAAAGAAACCAGCACATATTTTATATTTTTGCTCAATTATGAGGTCTTTCTGTGGCAGACTGCATTTGTTTTTTACAGCATAAGAAGTAATTCTTCATAAATTTGACTTTTTTTTAATAGTTGAATAACTTGACCAAATCAAAACTTGTAAAGAAATCATTAGAAAATCCATCTGCAAGTTTTATAACGATTCAGTTCAAAGTAGCTTCAGTCAAACCTAATTTCCAACAGAAGATGCTGAAGAATGTAAACACAAAGTATCTCCCTCCAGATCATCCTAATTCTCCTTTACTATAACTTAACCGGAATCAAAATCACTGAGTCCTCATCATTTTTTAGTTGTAAAAGTAAACAGTGCGAAACCTCATACAAAAAAACAAACTCTACTGTCATGACTACCTGTAATGAACTGTACTTTTAGAAGTATTGTGTTACTGCTTTAGCTGGTTTTTACCATAGCATTCGCTTCAGAGATACTGTTCCCTCTCATGCTTCCTGCAGTAGTCCTTCACTGGCAGTAGATTAGTTTGAAATTTTGACAGGACGCCAGCAGGATTTTAATTTGCCAGAAATACTAATAGCTCTCTGGTGAAAAAACTGCAACACATGTTCACTGTTGATTTAAAATGTCAGTGTGCTCAAAAATGATTTTATTCACGGAATCGTGTGGTCTGTTTGGTTCGTTGTGGGTTTGAACTGAGAGTAAGTTTGGAGCATATGCACTTGTTTTTCCACTCGATGATACTTCAACTGCAGCACATTCAGAGGGAAACTTTTCTGTTAACTCTTCGACATTTAGCTGACACTGAGCTGTCTAGTCACTTCACAGATGTTATGCATTCAGTCCAGAGAAGGATCTCAAAATGCAGAGACACAAGACATGGAGTTTTGGCAGTAACTGTAATGAAACTAACAGTGTTTGACCAGAGGTACATAAAAGGTGGCTTACTTGTGCGGGAGATAAAGCGAACACAAATCAGGAAAGGCATGAGTTAAAAAAAGACGTAACATCCTTAAAGAGAACAAGAAAAACAAAAGTCAAGTTACAGGGAAATGAAACATAAACACAAGGATACATTCACGAAAGGGTGCAGGATAGATGATCTGACGAGTAATAAAGTGAATGGCTGGTGTCTGGATACAAAAGATTAGAGGGGGAACAAGTTGCAGGTGAGAAGAGACAGATTACTGCAGAAGTTAAACAAGGAGGGAAAGAGACAAGGAAGACAATGGTAAGTAACTTCTGAACAAATGAGGAAATATCTCAAAAAAAGAGACACAAAGCACACATAAATAAACAGAAAGATTTAAAGATTTGTTTCTGGTTTAGGCTCTCAGTGAGAGTCTCCTCTGTTGTCCTTGTTTTCTTCTCTTCGCCTGTCTCCTCATTGCCTCCGCTGCCTGCACTTCCAGTGGAAGGAGTCAGTCAGAGTTTGGCCAATACGGGTTTTTATTATAGTTGATGCTGACAGATGCATGGTGCTAAGGGTGATTTTGGAAATTAGGGCAGTGGATGGGCGGTATTGTTGTTTTTTAGCCAATATGTTGGGCCAATTTTCAATCATCTGGACCTTCTTTCTGGTTCAGCTGCCATTAATCAACCAACTGATTTATCAGTCGAGCAGAGAGGAGGAAGCATGAAGTGAGGAAGTGTGGAGAGGTGAAGCATAATAATCACGAGAATGACGAGGGAAGTGGTCTTGCCCCCCCTCAAAAAAAAAACTAAAACAAAACAAAAAAAATAAAATAAAATAAAAGACAAACCACTCATAGAAGAGTAGCAGTGAAAGTAAACAGGGTGGTATTGAGACTGGTGCGAGACTTGCTGGTAAACATTGTTGCCACACAGCAAAAGTGTTCCTGGGTCAACTGCCAGCAGGGGTTTGCATGTTCCCCCTGTGCTTGTGTGGCCTTTCTCCAGATACTCTGGCTTCCTTCCAAAATCCAAAAACATATGTGGAAGGTTAATTGGCGCCAAAAGAAAACTTATATCCTCATGTGCGCCAGAACAGGAATAAGTGTGTATTGAAGATCAGTGGATGGATGATATTGAGACCAGTCCTCCTCTTCGGCGCGGTGATGGCAGCGCTGGGCAAGAGACAAGAGGAGGAGCTGGAGGGGATATTTCTTTAGGAGTGACAAGGATGGATAGGATTAAAAATGAGCACATCAGAGAAACAGTCAGGGTTACACATCTTGGAGATTCAGATTCAGACAACTTTATTAATCCCTTTGGGAGGTTCCCTCAGGGACATTGACATCTCCATCTCACACACACAACACTGTCATTTACAAATCAAACAACCCAAAAGCCAAACCCCCATATAAAGATAAAAAGATAAGAAAATTAAAAATAAAGATAAAAATAAAAGTAAAAGGTAAAAAACAGAAATAAAAATAGAAAAATAAAAATAAAATAAAATAGAAAATGCAGTGCCATAAAAAGATAGAAGATAAAGTAGAAAGTAGGTGAGGTTGGACAGACATGCAGGTAGGAGAGCAAAAAGGGTAAGACCAAAACCATTTCTGGATGTGGTAAGTAAATATGCATTTGTGTGGTATCACAGAAGAAGATGCAAAAGACAGGGTAAGATGGAAATAAGTGGAAATTAGTAATAGCCCCTAAAGCGTAAAGCCTAAAAATGGAAAAGAAGAAGAAAAAAGGAAGCTACTTTTCCCTTTCTCATTTTTCAACTCTGTACTAACGAATGCAAGGGTAAATTGGCATTAATGTTTTGAGCAAATCACTCGAACAATAGAGTAGGGGGTCACTGTGTCCATAATGTGGCAAAAATAACAGTTTTTGTTTGATTAATCAATAACACTTTAACATACAGAGAAAAAGTCATATCTGTATAAGCAGTAAGTTCTTAAAATGTACATGAACTAAATCCTGCCAGTGAATTATTCATCGTTAAATGTAACCTGTGGTGTCTGAGCTCATAACTTACACACATGTGTGAGACCTCTGTATTGACCCCTCTCTAAGGAGTGGGCAGCTGCAGCACACAGCAAGTAGAAGGGTGTCTTGCTCAAGGGCACTTCAGTCACAGATAGTAGACTTACTGCGCCGATAGCTGACTCTCCTCACACCAATATTTTCCAGGAAAAATGAGGCCTGAAGCCACTTGTCTAACTTAATCTCTAAAATAATTGCAATGGTTTCCTCTCAGTGCATTAAAACAAACATTATAACACCCCCCAAACTAACTAAAACTACATAAAAGTGTTCATGAAGATATTTAGACCAAGAAACAGAAACTGTTGGTAAAGCTAATTGTTCAGTTCCTTGATTCTCATTCTCCTTGAAGGGAAGTAAGATAAGATGCATCCGTCATGCATGACGCTCGCAGGCACCGAGCTGCTTGAGAGTCTCTCCACCCTGGAGCAGGAGGAGTGAAAGCAGGGAAGGGCAGATAGGTGTGAAGCCTGATCTGCCCCAACCTGCATTTTGGATCACAGTTTGCTGCTTTCAGCTTCCTCCTCCCATAATTCGTTATTCTAACCAAGACAATGACATCAGATCTCACAGCGCTTCACTTTCACAATGCTTATTCACCTTCCAAACGATGACAGGGTTCCTGAGAGATTATGACTCTTAGAGTGTCTGGGATCTATTTGGAAACATTTCCTTCTCTGGAAATCTTAAACGAAGGGAGCAGCATGAGTGATAGACGGCGGCTGAGTGGGCCGTGAGCGTGGGACTGCTCCAGCACCACTTATCACTTAGCTGCGGGGATCAGAAAAGACTTTGAGAACCTGAAAGGAACTGTGAGGCTTTTACAGGTAAGAGTGATGTTATAAATCGTGCTTAGGCGTTCTGCTCTCAGTGTGAGGTCCACTGTGAATCTCTTCAAGTTATTTCGATTACATGGAAAAATCCACATTGGCATTTTAATGCAGTCTGTATTTCCCTTGGCCTTTATTTTCATCTCATGCTGCTACAGACAGAATATTTTCCTGTGGTTATTCTAAATCCGTGTCTCAGGTTTTCATTCTGTCTTTGATCATGGGAATTAATGCAAAATGTTCAGATGATTCTTTACAGTGCTCTCCCATTTGGTCCACATTGAGTTTCTGTTGTTGAAAACCTATTGGCAGCTCCTATAACTTGCCTCCCTTGGTGTATTTAAATCAGCCAGTCTTCCGTGTGTTTTTGTTGTCTTTACATTGGCTCTTACACGGGCCGTTCTCTGCTTTTGTTTCAGGTGTCAGTCCACATCGCCGTGCCCAGCGGTCTCTGGCGGCCAGGGGCAGAGCCAGCAGCCCCTCCTCAGCGACAGCAGGTACTTTGATAAACAGAACAAGTACGCCAGGACTGACGGCAGATTCCTGCTACATGCTGAATGGAGCAAGGCGGCTAGCTTGCGCGGCGGTGGGTCCCTCACAGGTGAGCCCGACCCCCAGGGCCGTCTCACCAAGTCAAAGAGCATCAGCTGTCTGAGCAACAAGCTCTCCATCTATAAGCCCCCCAGCTCAAATCAAAAGGGGCAGGGTGTCCAGGAGCAGAAGGAGAACCAGAGGGATCTCCCCGCAGCGGAAGGACTTAATGGGAGGCCTTTGAGCTGGAGCACTCTCTCTCTGGGACCTTCGTCTAACCAAGGCCACAAGCGTACGCTCTCTCTCACCCGCTCGGGAGCAGGCGTACCCCCCACCACAATCCGCAAAAAGATCTCAGAATGGGAGTGCAGAAGAGTGTCTCTGCCTAGGATGAGCTTGTGTCTGGATAAAAGAGGAGGGGAGTGTGTGGGGGGTAGTGAGGGGTGTCCAAGTCTGCTCCCTTCTCCCTGCAGTGAGAAGACTTTTGACTTTAAGGGAGCCCGCAGGATGAGCACAGCCTTCTCCGAATGCTCCTTCACGGGGACAGAGGAAGAGGAAGGATTTTCAGACAAAGATGGTCTTGGCCATTTCCAGAAAAGGAAAGGCAAGACGGAAACCTCAGGAGTGTTTTTACGTCCCCTGTCTGGTCGTAGAGAGACGTCAGCAGTGCTGAACAGGATACAGAAGATAGAGCAAGCTCTGAAGGAGAATCCCACCCCTCCGCCATGTCTGAGTGGCTACTACCCCACAGACAAGACAAGACAGAAGTCTTTTATGATGGGCGATGACTTGGACAGTGCATGCCCCAGCAAGCGTAGCAGTATTTGCTCAGTTGCCACTGAACCAGATACAGTTTTAGTGTCTGATAAGCTCTCTAAACTCAGACAAAGGTTTAGTGTGAGTTCTGGCAGGTCTGAGAGCCCCGAACCACAGAGCCACCCAACATCCGTTGGCACACCAGTTAACCCTTTACCCAAGCCCAAACGGACTTTTGAATATGATGCGAAACGGGACCAGAGGGGCAGTTTGCCATCCAATGGACTACCTCCAGACAGAGCCTCTCCCCCACCTCTGCCCTCCACCCCTGCACCCAGCATGCCACGAACAGTAAAGAGTGAGGGCAGCGCCCGCGTGAGAATCCAGGACAGGTGAGGAAAATGATGCAACAGCTTTTGTTTCTCTAATCATGCAGGTGAGATTCTACCTCACACTGACCATTTCCCTTTTTTAGTCATAGCTTATAGCTCTGAAATGAGACATACTCCTTTCCTTTTCTGCATCAGAATGTTGCCTCTCCATAACATCCCGACGTGAAATCTCTAAACCTTCATCTCTTGGACTCTGGGGATTGCTGAAACCACATTCCTGCGGTGTTAGCAATTTCAGAGCAGGCTGTAAAGTCACAAGCCAGCAATGGTGGACTGTGACCATACTGTAGATCATCTCACTAATGTAGCCCCATTTCACTTTCTCTGCGGATCTTTAACATGTGACACTTTGCTTACACTGAGAGCTCTCAGAGATAGTAAGGCGTCTACACATCTACATGTCACATATCTGAAATTTCCTTGCACTATTAGAGCCTGTTGATCATTTTTTAATTAAGAGTTCCCATTTAAGGTGTTGAGGGACCTGAACATACCTGTTCAGCGGTAAAACTAGGCACCTGGGCTGTTTTTTTTTCTTCCTTGTTTTATCTGCTTTTGACAGACTGATGCTTACTTCTCTAACTTCTTTTCAGGGAGTCGTGTGAATCGGAGGATGCTGCCAGCTTGCCGTCTTCGTATCCGTCCTCGCCCACAGAAAATGGCGCACTGACCACAGAAGCGCGGACTCGACCCAATTCCAAAAGCACTTTAGAGGAGAACGCCTATGAGGACATAGTAGGTAAGCATGATCCATTTCATCTTCTTGATGTGATTTTTCAATCCAAAATTGATCATATGGTCAATACATTAAATATGAAGATATTAATTCCTGTGAAATTATTTTTGTTTTGCTGAAGAAGTTAATGTCAGCTTGATTATAAAATATACTGACATACATTTGAAGTATATGATATCAGGTGAAGGTTCCAGCCCCATGCAGCAATAAGGCCATTAAGGTCTCTCAGAAGGACATTTTCTTTGTTGCAAAATTCTGATCAATGCATAGTTTGTTCTCAGAGATGATATGCGTATGAAACGCTGGACATGCCGAAGAGCCACATTCCTTTCCACTAGCGAATGACCCCAGTCCATCCACCCAGATCAGCTGCCCACTCCTCCAGAGCATATTTAATGTGGCGAAAATGTGTGTGAGTGTGAGCACTCGATCTCCTGATACCCGAGCAGGGATTTCACATGGAGTTAAAACATTTCCTCTCTCAGAAATAGTTGTCATGGTAAATGCTCAATGTCAATTCAGGACTAATTTTCTTTTTCCTTTTTGCATACAAGTCTACCGTTACTTCATGGTCCATTTATATCATTTTCTGAATCAAATCTGAGATGGGTGTCTTGCTCACAAGTGTTTTTATTCCCGCCAGATGATGTGCGGCGGTAGAGAGAGCGTTAAGGCATGACGGATTTTCATGACGGCTTTTCTGTCTCCCAACAAGGCTCTCATTGTTCATCCAGGGCTGTGAGTGTAGACTTTGCAGTTTGGAGATGCATTCTTGACAACCAGTGTTTGTTCCTGACCAGAATGTTGTCTTTTAGCTAGTCTGAAACCAGCAGGGGCTCTGCGGTGCAACACAGAACTACATTTCTGAGGACATTACAAGGAAACAGAAAAGGCAACAATATTTCACAATATTGCAAGAAAATGGGGAACAGTTCCAAAAACATCAGTATTAAGAGAGACGTGTATTGTTTTGTGGTCTAAGATGTTGCTTTGTCGTATAGTTTATGGACTAAGATGATCCATTTGAGAAACAGACGCAGCAGTAGGAAATGTGTCCATTTGTTTGTCTGTTCTAACAGGCATCCCAAAGTCCCATGAGGACACCTCAGCTTCCTTTGTTGTCTTGCAAGGACATCCCCCCGCCTTATTTTGGTGTTTGAACCCAGATGTTTATCTTCAGTGTGTCAGTCGTCTGTGATCTGTGCTGCAGCATTACAACAAATGCATGTAAAAGTATCATGTTAAAGCACTATTAACTGGTCTAGTTGCTTAATGGAGTGCCAGTTAGTGATGAGTTTACAGGCTGACGAGCAGTGACTCCATGATTCAACTGTCTGCTGGCATTCTTCTGAATAAAAGAAAAAAGACTGCGTGGTGCATGTCAAGGGTGGTTCAAGAGTGACAAATAAAGGGCTATATTCAGGAATGGACCTGTAGTTTTGTCACTCTTTGGAAGAAAACATGAAGAAAAAAAATACTGTTTATTCTCCCACATGATGTCTTCAGTCATCGTTGTGATGGTTGTCAGTGCTCCCAGATGTTCCCACAAAGCTATAACCTGTTTTTTTTATCCATACATATTTACCTTGAGAACTGTGCCTCTGTACTTGTTCTCTTTCTAGGGTGAGCTAACACTGACATTGTCGATATTGTTTACTCTGTGCCTCTCCCTGCCCAGAGAGTGCATTGTGCACACAGAGATGTACAGTCACAGCAGGCAGCTGAGGTGTGTCCACTCCCAGTGTAACACTGTGTGTCTGGGAGTGTGTCAGAGAGCGCTGGATGTTTGTAATCAGGGGAGTAGATTAGTACTCTGCAGTACATAAGCAGCTATACAGACATATCATTTTCCCAGCAGGCTCTCATTACAGTATTGCTGCAGTTTAATAGAGTAGCGGCACAACGTGAGGCCAGACTAAGCCCTCTCATTCTGCTCCTCTGCTTTAACGATGCACAGAAAATGACTCCACTCAGCTAATTTACTGTGGGACACGGCATAACCCCCTCAAGATCCCCAGCCCATTTTCATTGCCTTTGTGTGTTTGCAGTGGGTGTGTGTACAGGTTCAATAATTACCAACAAGAATGAGAGAGAACAAAGCCCTGGAAGTTTTTTTTTTATCTTACATGTTTTAAAAACACTCACCTATTCTTTGAGTTCATCAGGCTCTCCACCGGTAGACTGCATATTAAATCTCTGCTGACACACAACACTTATTTTCTTTTCTTTTAAAAGCTCTCTGCATGCATTTCTGCTCCATCTGGCTCTGTTTTTATTCTTCAGTGTGGTTTCTTCTCGTTCTCACAACCTTTTTTCGGACCCTGCCAAAAAGCTATTCTCAGAGCACATGTCTGAATAGACACTGACTGCGGGGTTACACAACCTCTCTCTTTACTGAAGCTGGTCCTCTGCCAGGTGACATCAGTGAGAGTTGTTCAATGCTCCGTCATGTTCATTTTCTTCTCTCAAACTCTCATCGTTTACTGTCTGAAATGCATCTATAGAACAGTAGCATTGTCTGTGATTACCACATTTAAGTCCCAAAGACAAAACAGCAGTGAGAAGACACAATGTATTTTTGAAACTTAAGCCGTTGTTTTGAATCCAAGAATTCAGTTTAATGAGAAATGAAAAGTAGATGTCGTAAAAGCTATTATAATCATGTTTCTCCATGAACATAAGTCTTATTTGCTTGAATCGCTAAGAACAAGACCCTCGTCTTCTTCTCTCTCTGGAGACAGTCCGCATGCCTGGACAGTGACTCACCAGCAATGTTGTGTCCAGGAGTTTCAGCTGGGCCCACGGGGGCCTGTGGGGCCCAGTGCCAACAGTAACAGTTTTTTTTTCTTAAAGGGAGTTCACTTGAGCTAGCCAGGGATGACCTTTGACTTACCTTCCATGACTCATTTCTTTTCGGACTATCCACAGGGAAGCCCCCTAGTGCCCCGCGGCACCGTTTACTGGCCTCCGTTTACCCCCTGTGACCCCTGAGCTTCATCTGTCTTCTGTCAAAAACAGCCTGTTTCCATGAGGAGTCTCTAGCTTTAGTGCTGACGCTGAATTCTTTCTTCATGTGCACAGAGAAGGAGAACCCATATGAGGACGTTGACCTGAAACGGAGAGGTTTGGCCAGGAATCCTCGTCTGTCGGAGAGCAGCCGATCTTGGTCTGTTATGGACAGGAAGCTGAACTCTCCACCCCAGGTAAGACAGCGGCAGCGCTGATGTGTTTTCCTGTTGTAAACATGACAGGGATGTTTTCCTGCGGTAACTAACATCCTCTTTGTGGGTGTTAGCGCTGAGGTCTGGATAAGAAGATTTTAAAGAATCTCATGCCGCGTTTGTGTTGGTACAGGAAACCGTTTGACATGTTTAGACCAAGGGATGCTCTTTCACTTATTTCAGTACTGAAGCACCAGTCTCTGTCTAGTTTGTTGGCAATAAGTCTGGTTTAATACAGTTGATTTGTTTTTTGTTTTTTTATATTTATTTTTTTTATTGTGGCCACAAAAATTCCAACAATATTCTTACATCATCTTTTTTCTCTATTTTTCCCCTCTCTTAACATAGGTTGTAAATTTTCAATACAAAAAAAACAAAATGGATAAGAAAACAAAAAAAAAAAGAGGAAAAGAAAAAGTTATGGCCATAGATTTATATTATCATAACAAGAACCAATTGAACATGGGGGGTCTCCACACATCACATTTCTCAAAAGTAAAATAAAATGTACAAAATTATTCAGCAACGCAATGATAAGGTTAATCAATACAGTTGATTTGTAAGGAATATATTAGAAGATTAATTACTGTTCAACCAAGAAAACATGTTATATTCTTCCAAAAAAAAAAAAAAAAGCTAGAAAAGTTTTTTCATGCAGGTAAAAACAAAAGTATCTCTTGTAGAACAGGATAAGTCTTGTTGGTGGGGAGTACAATGTGACTTATTATTAATAAGGACCCAGTTAACATCTTTGTTACCAATCCAATATTTTTTTTCTTTTACAGTTTTGTTGAAACATGCCACAGTTTGTAATCCTGCAGGGCACTAGTTCACATCAGAGTAAAACTGTTACCAACATGCTCAGACTGAGGAAGTTTGCTGGCTGACCTAATCATTCCACACAGTCACATCCCAGCAGTCTGGCTTATTAACAGGCTGGGAGTGACTTCCTGGGAACTCTGCAGTCCCGTGCAAAGGTAGATAACTGTGCGGTAAGCCACAAGTTTGGTTCGTTTAGTTTGAGGGTTGGCCATTTATTTCAAATGGATTTCACACACAAGAATCCAAATCAAACAGAAAACACGGAGAATGAGGGCCGGGACCGAAAGGCATCAGGATGTCCTGAGAGATACTCTTGTTCCTGTGGTCAGTCCTCTGCAATGCGACCTGTTGATGTCAACTTTTGAAAATCTCCATGTGTTTAAGAGTGATCTCAGCGACAGAAATACAATTGGTTTGGATTTCTGAGTGTTGATATGGGCATAGCTTCAAAATCTTCTTGTAATTCTTTCCTTGCATATAGGTTTAATAAACCCTGACCTAAACTGTTGGTCCATGTCTAATGGTTTTGGTTTTGTTTAAAATTTTAGAGGCTGAGGTTAACAACTTTTTATTTTCAACAGCATTTTTCACATGATATTTACAAGCTTTTTTTTTATGTAGTAATAACAGATGTCAGTGTTGTCATCTGGACCAGTCACCGTACAGTTACAGCACAGATGGGTGAAAAACATCTCTTTTTGCTCCTCTGAATTAGGAGCTAAAAGAGATCTCATTAAAGCAACTCTATGGGTTGCAATTGGCAGTTCGACTGGTCCATGCGATGCAGGCACAAAAAAAGAGATATAACTATTATAAAAAGTCCTGCTGCTGTCTGTAAGCACCTACTGAACAGTTACATGCACAGCAAAATTCCAACTTTTGACCTTATTCCAAATGAAGAATTTTCTGGTTATGATGCTCACATTAATGGCAAATAAAAGTGTTTTTAAATCTATACTCTCGTTCACTGTATTTGTAGGGTATAGTCTGATTCATTATTCATGTCAATGTTACTTTCCCAAACACCAGTGCAACGATCCAAAGTCTTCATCATATTCATTATCAATGGGTTTATACCATATTGTAGAGAAATGTCTTTACTTTTTCTTGTCTTAGTCACTGTGTTTTGCATTAAGTGGACGTTGTAGTATAGAAGTGAGAATTAAGGACTTAATCCCTTTATTTTTAGATGTGATTCCAAGTTAATATACGTTTGCAAGAGTTGGACAAAATAAAAAATAAAAAACTTTGTAATTGTGTCCTCCATGCCAGAGCACATTTTAAGTGTTTTGAGAAGGACTAGTAACAGTATGATATTATAAAAGTGTGAATGTTTCATGTTTCTTTTTTGAATATATTGCAAAACCTAACTGCAAAAGAATTAATAAATGAATTAAAAAAAATGTACATTACATTATACATTACAAAATACATTATTTTGGATTCATAATGTCTGCCTGAAATAGAATATAAATGAAGCTAATAAATTGCAGGGTAATTTTTTTTATGTGTATATTTCCTATGATCCCAGTTCTGTCTTATTTTAAGGTGTTTTATCTTTGTATTAATAACCAAATTATTTGTCATCTGTTCTCTGGAACTAGCTTCCTTCCAAACCCAGTAGCCAGTCTCTCCGCCTCCATGGTCCGAGCGACAGGAAGAGCCACCGGCTCTCACAGCTTTCCAAGGGTTCCATGGATGAAATGCTGCTCATTCCCTCGATCGGCATCTCAGCATCACCTTGTGGCCTGCTGGATGACAGCCTCTCTAGCACCAGTGATACCCTGCCCGCACACAGGCACTGGAGGATCCCCAAGGTGCGCACTGCAAGTTCTTACACATGCGTTTAAACTAATCGGAGCTCTGATTGCATTTTTCCGATCTTGCCTCACATACCAGCTCAAGTTTCTGAAGGGCCAGCTGGAGTCAGATCAGCTCTGGATCATTTGTGATTTATTTTCTTGGGAATATGTCATAAAGACACCGTGCTTTGATGTAACTACTGCATGAATTTAAACATTGGAGGTGTATATTCCAAGAACTACCCTGCAACCCCTCCATGTCCTGTATTTAACTCTTGTTACTTTTAGCCCACTTCCTCGATGCTTAGAATCAGTCGGTGAACTCAGAGTTCCTCACAAAGAATTCCTTCTTGTCTCTGTTTACAGCTGGTCCAAAGAATCAACTCCATTTACTGCACTAAACGTGGGAAGAAGAGGCTAAAGAAGCTGTCTATGTCCAATGTTGAAACAGCATCTCTTAGAGGTAAGGGTTCTCCTCATTTCCTTTATCCACTGGCCAGATAAGTTAGTAAATATTTGTGTTTCCGCCACCCACATCGCGTTCTCTCTCTGACCCTCTTGTGACATAAACATGTTTGTAAAACTAGCCTTTGTGTTGTAAAACCTTCCTCTAATATTTTTCTCCAGATGATAACAGTGAGAGTGAGAGTGACTCTGATGACAGATTCAAAGGTGAGTTACCACTTGTGTAAAGGTGAGAAACTAAATTAATTTGAAGTCTGATGTTTCTCCAGCATACAGTTTTGACTTTAGTGAGTAGCTTAACATAACCAGACAAAACACAGAACTGTAGCTGAAACATCTGCAACACACAGATTCTCAGCGTAGCATACAACATTTATCATGTCTAAAGTCAATGACAGAGACAGATATGGTGAAAATACATCAACAGTTGCAACATCATTACAGTTCCTGAGGGGCTTTGGGCCAATATCCTGTGAGTTGTAAAGTTTCAGACTGTATGATAAGGTGTTGCTTTCATGTGAATTATGTTCACTTTCCTCCGCAGCTCACACTCAGAGGTTATTGAAACTGCAGTCCATCCTTCGACGAGCCCCAAGTTACCGTACACTGGAGCTGCAGCTCATTGAGTGGCAGGAAAGAGAGCTCTTTGAGTACTTTGTGGTGGTTTCTATGAAAAAGAAACCAAACAAGAATTCCTACTCCCCTGAGGTCACCTACCAGTTTCCAAAGGTAAAGGCATAAGTCTTAACTGGATCCTGCTGTGGGTTATAAGAGGCATTTTTTACCTTTAACTTAACAACCAATTCTCAATATTGACTACCTGTTTACACCTGATTTAACATGATGTTTTAACACCCACAATGATCCAACAGACCTCAGTAGAAGTCTCTCAACACCTGAAATATGAAACCACTGATACATTGCATTTTTGCTTGGAAATCTGGATTTCCGCGGTTCCAGTTGGAAGTTTAAACTGGACCAAAAGTCGGAGAGCCCTCATCTGCCTTGACTTAGAAGTCTCAGCTAATTTTACTGTTTATAACAGTTATCTCTTATTTCATTCACATTAAGTTAGACATTCACACTTCACTTTATGAAGAAGCATCACTAATGCGAGTTCCTCCTGACATTCAGAGAGGTTCATCTTCCAACTTTGAAACCGAAACCTGGTCAGCTTGCATCTTACATCCTTCTCGGTTAAGATTTACGACTTCGGCGGTAAATGAGATGCAGTGTATAACTAAATAATATTAAAAAAATACCACTAAAACAAGACGTTTCTCCATGGTAACTTCTAGCATAAGGCAAAATGGTGTGGTCTCATTTTTTGGTTGTTTTTAAAATGTGTATTTCATGTTGTTTTTTTTTAAACGACTTTTTGGGGCTAAATTTAAAGAAGTAGCATTTGTAAACTAATATTTTGATTTGCAGCCTAGTCACTTGTGAACTTGTCATAAACTTTGTTGACAATTTAGCCAGATGAATTGCTGAATTGCTAAATTATTTTCAAATGAAGGATGTCAGAAATGCCTGATTTGCCAGATATATACATAAAAAAAAAAAAAAAAAATACTAACAGTAGATTATGCAAAGATTTCAGTAATCAGTCAGTGGGTTTTTCTGTTTGGTGTCAATTTAAAGCTGTAAGAGCAACTATAATTTATCATTTTGAGCCCCGGAGCCTGTTTAGAGTTAAAAATTAACCAGATTCCATTCATGTGACAGTGAAGTGTTTTTAGTTGTTAGAAAATAGATTTCAAAGTTGTTTGTTTTAGCAGAAGTGACCTCAGGGACAGCTACATCTTTGCAGGCCAGAGGAATGCTCACTCTGCAGATGAACCAGTGAGAACTAGAGAGGCCAAAGGCTTGAATGGGAGACATCATCAACTGGTCATTTATAGGTCACATGGGCATCCGTGGCAAATTTTGAGAAAAAAAAGAAGAAGGATGTCAGACTCATCTGAAGGAAATAATTGAAACTCCTCTTCTCTCCTCTCTTGTCATAGTTGGAGAGACTCACCAAGCAGATGAGGGAGGCAGAGCAGAGACTTAAAGCTATTCCTCAGTTCTGTTTCCCAGATGCAAAAGACTGGAGTCCTGTTACCGAGTACAACAGGTATCATTGAGAATACTTAACACGTACTCATTATACTCATCTGTCGCTTAGTCACAAAAATACATTGGAAATAACCTTTTTTGCGTAAAAATTAGTGGTTTGTTTGTTGTTAAGGCATGTAGTAAAAACTCTTTACAAAATAGTAAATGAAAGGCAGTTTCTTTTACAAATAACAGAGATAACTCCTGCATGTGTAGCACATTTTGAAACAGCATGTCACCAGCTGCAGGTTCTCTGCCCTTTCTGGTAGTTTGTAGGATGAAATGTATCATCTGCGCCGGTTAAACCGTCCCAAATATGTGATGCTTCACCTTTTAATTGCATGTATGTCATACTGTTTCCATTGCCTGTATGTCTTTGTATGTGACCCTCATTTGTTTGGGGCCACAGTGAGACCTTCTCCTTCATGTTGACCGGAGAGGACGGCAGCAGGAGGTTTGGGTACTGCAGACGCCTGCTGGTAAGCTCCCGTTCAGCTCCTCATCGTCTGTTACGCTGTTCACGCCCCGCTGAGCCCTGTTTGTTGTGACAGACATTCTTATTTAAACATGCAGTACCGTTTTCCTGTGGGGATGTCAGTGTGTTGCCTGCGCCTCCACTGAGGTAACAGGAAATAAATAATCTAAAAAAACTGAAACAGCTTTTAGAGATTAAATTCAGTGGAAAACAAAATAGGCGCAGGGATGGTTTATCAGCATAACCTTTTGCAACATCTGAATAACATTACTGTTAACATTACTAGTCATTTCAGTTTAATAAACACTGTCATGGTATGTTTGATTAAACTGCAAATTACATGTGAACCTTATAATCTGCAAATAAAATTTCATATAATCAAAAAAGCTCAATTGCAGCCAAGAAGTTGCTAAAAATGTAATAAAGATATGAAAACTGCAGATAAAAGCCCTGTTTGGTTTGACTCGTGTAATTTTCGATGGTTTCTCAGGAGCAGCAAAACAAAGAGAAACCATGAAAAATCCAAACGTTGTCATTCCAGAGCATTTCCTCTCCATAATGAGGATGTGGAGGGCTTTGAAGTGTTGCTGAGCCTCCCCATTTAGCTTGTGGGCAGAGCATGACTGTGTGGGACTTTGTGACTGTGCTGTTGATTTTGTGTGCCCCTCTGTATCCTTTGCGTGTGTTTACGTTACTGTAGTCGTTGAGTTCTTGCTTTTCTTCATGTGACTGCTTTGTATGTCGTTGACTTATTCTGGCGGCGCTCTGCTGGTTTTGAGAGTCACTACATTTTAATGAATGCAGGGAGAGGTGAGCCGCTCTCCTCCAGCTACTTTGTTTCCTTCCTGCTGTCTGTCCAGCAGTTGGCAGTAACAGCGCATTCCTGAGGACTTGAATCAAGCCCCTCACAGTTGATTTAATCATCCATTTGGAAAAGCAGAGAAGAAACAAGAAGAGAAAATCGTATACCTAATATGGACAATTGGATTGGAGCTTGTTGAGTGCTTGTATTCATTTATGTCTTTGTGTTTGATTTTCTGTGTCTGAGCCTCTGGTCTTTCCAAGCACACACTGGTCTATGAGAGCGCAGAACACCGTAGATATGATCAGCAGCAGCAGATAAACAACCTGTGTTTAAGAAGGAGGTCACCACATGAAAGACTTTCACTTCAGATGGCAGATTAAAGGAAAGACCTCCTCATATTATCACAGCAGAGTGGTCTTGGTAGTTTTGATGACTGTTGATATGTTTGTATTTTTCTTTTTGTGCACACAGTTTTCGGTTACAAAGTTTCACTTACTTTTATCTGTCATTATTCATACCATAAACAGAGAGTTCAGGTCGTCCGTATCTCTGGAGGACGTGGAAGGATAACTAAAGTGATGTCATTATCTCCGTTTGAGAACAACAAACCTTTAGCAAGACACAGTGCTGTTTAAGAAAAGTTAACAGTTAGCAGACAGGGGGCTCTGACTGAAGTTCACACGGTAAACTAGTGGCGCTTTCGCACTAGTACCGCCTTAGCCCGGCGCGGCGCGGCTCGTCGCGGCGCGGCTCGTCGCGGCTCCACCAGTTTTGTCCCTGTTTGTTTTTCCACAGCCAGGTGAGAAGTGGGCAGGTTGGGGTGAAGCTGCTGTGACGTACTCGATTGCGCAGCACCTTTGTTCGTGTCGGCGCTGATCAGAAATCAGCTGGATCCGCGAGCGGCTGAGAAAAAAACAGCCCGTCTACATCGTTTTTTTAATTCTCTCGTCAGCCCCCAGGTTTATGAACATCTGCACCTCAGAGTTGGATCACCAAACAGACGTTTTGCGCTTTATAATAAAATCGCTGCGAGCCACCAGTCGCTCTCGCGCTGACTCCCGCTTCCTGATTCAAACGTCTGCCGGCCCCGCCCCCCGACCAATCAGCTGCCTGTAATGTGATGACGTCGGAAATAGTCCCGGCTCAGCCCGGTTAGAACCTCGCCAGAATGGTTACAGAAAAAGTATCTGCTTGGCACGGCTCCACTCGCCTCAGCCCCTAGTGCAAAAGCGCAAGACGGGGCCGTGGCGGGTAGAAGCGAGCTGAGGTGGTACTAGTGTGAAAGAGCCATAGTGCTTTGCTGTATTACTGTCATATTGTGTCATGCAGTAAACGGCTATTGAATCACTCCTCAGGTGAAACTTGTTACATTGCTTTGAGAGTGTGTCATTGTGCTTGGCGGCATGGTGTTGCCTCACTGCAAGAAGGTTCCCGGTTTGAATCCTGCCAGGGGCCTTTCTGGGTGGAGGCTGCATGTTCTCCCCGTGCTTGCATGCACGCAAAACGGTGTCTGCTCATGACAACTTCACGATGTCCCTTTAATGCATTGATGAATATTTTGATAATTGTGCTTCCCTCATACCTGAACTTCACAGTTAGTTGGGGTCCTTTAAGTACAGTTGTCATGGGTTTTATTTGGTTGATTACTGATTTTAAATGGATGGTGGTGTGAGTTTAAGGCTATTTTTGACACAGTGATTTTTGAAGCATGCAACTCCCGGTCTTCATTCTTCTTCGTATTATTATTATACAACAGTTTAAGACAAAACTGTTAACAGTTGGGTTTTATAAATGAAAATGATATTCTTTTCTAAAAATAAAAGATACAGCACTTTGCTAGAGAAGCTGCCTCCAGTACAGTATCTCAAATTGACAATAAAACATTTTACGGTGCACATTTCAACGATTCTGAGACTCCTGTTGCTTTTTTTCTGACTCCTATAAATCCTTCTTCTTAATGGAGGTGTAACCCTATACGGTTGGACTGCCCCTAAAAGTGTATTTTTAGCTGCTTTAAAGAACTTCTGCAGACGTTTCTCTTCATGTACGATCTGTGTTTTTTTTCTCTTCCAGCCGACTGGGAAAGGGCCTCGCCTTCCCGAGGTGTACTGTGTCATCAGCAGGCTGGGCTGTTTTGACTTGTTCTCCACAGTGAGTCCAGTCCTCTAGCCACACACATCTGCACGCACACACACATCAACTCAGCCACGGCCACCTTGCTGTAGCTGCGGCTTAACCGCCCGACAGCTGGCGGAAACGACTTTCAACCGTACATCTGCTGAACGCCTGACCATCAGCAAACCCTGCTTCAGTCTTTCTGATTTCCCAGAGTAATTGTTTCCATCTCTCCCACCTCACTGGTGTGAACACAACAGCAGAACTGTCACTGTATTTTACTTCAGCCTTATCTGATTACTTTATGAATTCAAAGTGACTGAGTCCAGATTTTTTGCACTAAAAGGAACCAAAAATATTTTTTTAAACTTAATGTAATGTGTTGATAAAGTGTCAGCACTGTGAAAATATAGGTTTAGATTTTTTGGATTTTGGGATTTTAAATATCATATTTGCTGACATCAAAGTTTGAGGAAATTGTATTTTAGGACGTTTATTCAGAACAGTAAGTGTGAAAAACAGGAAGCTGTTGGATACTTGATAAAGCATGATCAAAGAGGACAACAGCGGTTGATCTCCGAGGGAGTTATCTGAGAGAAAGAGATGAACAGATGGGGTGTATGAAAGGCGTGATATCATATGACTGAAAATGAACCATTCTCCCAATCAACTTTCCAGACAGGAGGCAGCTCAGACCAAAACAGGCAGACAGGCACGCTGGGTGGAATTTTCCTATCGCACAGACATGTAAATAGAGTCATCTGCTAGTTTTGAAAACAGAAAATCAATTCAAAGTTTTAGACGGGTGCCAGTAATGAAACACAATATGTTCCCGTTAATTGTCACCATCCTTAATAAGCTTTAAGACCATCTGTTGGTGAAATATGTAAAGGAAGCTGTACTCTTTCCTGGCCACATTCAGATCCTGGATGAAGTAGAGAGACGGAGAGGAGTGTCAGCAGCGCTGGTATATCCCTTCATGAGGAGTCTGATGGAGTCTCCCTTCCCTGCTCCAGGGAAGATCATCAAAGTAAAGACCTTCCTGCCTGGCGCGGGGAATGAGGTCAGAGCTGCTGTGAAAGCAGAACACAACCACTTTCACTAATTTAATTGTGACCATTAACCCAAATAGTGTTCAGACACAGATTTGAAGGAAATGCGCTCATTGAATTAGACTTTGACAGTGCATTTGTCTTCTTCTGTGGTCACTCAGGTCATCGAGCTGAGGCGGCCCGCTGACTCCAGACTGGAGCATGTTGATTTTGACAGTTTGTTCAAATGCCTCAGCGTGCGACAGGTGGTACGAGTCTTTGCCTCACTGCTGCTGGAGCGCCGAGTCATCTTTGTGGCTGATAAGCTCAGGTGAGTTCCCACCACTCCCACTCTATGCAGTCATGAATCCCCAATGTTACCTAACGAAAAAATGAGAAAAGAACATGATTCTGCAATACCAAAATCCTGCACAGTTACTTTGTTTTTTTTTGGGGCTCTAGTGGCCCTTTATTGAAGTAGCAGACAGGAAGGGAGTAGAGAGAGAGAATGGGGATGACATGCAGCAAAGGTGCGCAGGCCGGGATTTGAACCTGCAACTGCTGCAGGAGGACTGTAGCCTCAGTATACGAGCCGCTTGCTCAACCCACTGCACCACCGAGCGGCTCTCCGCCTTAGAATTGTTCACACTTGGTTCTTTTTCAACATGGGTCTTTTGATCTTTGACTTTAGTTTATTTGACACATTGCATAAAGTTGGAACGACTCGTTCACTCGGGTACGTAAGTTCATTTTTCTTACTGCATCTTTCCAGCTACTATTTCTTCTCTACCATTTTCAAACCAGATGCATTGATTGCTATAATTTCAGTAAAACTTAACTGCTCTTCAACATTCGTGAGTTCCAACTCAAACAAGACCTGCTTCATTTCAGTTGCCATATCTGAGGTACACAAAAGAAGTGAACCTAAAGAAGTTAAGCACTGCAAACTAAAACAGTTTGCAAAAGAACCCACATGGCAGCGTAATTTCAGTGTGACGCAAACGCCACACTGCACAAATATAGATGCAGACCTGGCCTTTTTATCAACTCTGTGTAGTTTTGGCGCAGAAGCATAATTTAAGCTATAGTGGCTTGGAGGTGACCTTTGAGGCTTAAGGACGTAGATTAAATTTAGTTGTGGTTAAAGGAGTCCAGTGGTCCAGACACACTGTTGTTGGTTAGTTTGACAGTACGTAGTGCCAATAAATCTGTTCATTTAGGTCCATCGTGGCTGACGGCAGACTTGGAATAAACTTTTTTACACACACACACACACACACACACACACACACACACACACACACACACACACACACACACACACACACACACACACACACACACACACACACACACACACACACACACACACTCACACTCACACTCACACTCACACTCACACTCACACTCACACACGCACACATACGCTTGTCTCAATAACTTCAAGGGGACATTCCACTGAAACAAAGGGTTTCTTAACTCCTTACCCTGACCTTAACCGTCGCAAATGAATTCCTGACCTTAACTCTTCCCCTTAAACCTAGTCATAACATAATTCTAACCCTAAAACCAAGCATTAACCCTAAAAGATGACTTTAAACTTGTGGGAACAATAATTTTGTCTCCATGTTTACAGGAATGCCCCATAAATTGGAGTCCTGTCAAACACATACGCACGCACGCAAGCACGCACGCACGCACGCACGCACGCACGCACGCACGCACGCACGCACGCACGCACGCACGCACGCACGCACGCACGCACGCACGCACGCACGCAGGCACGCACGCACGCACGCACGCACGCACGCACGCACGCACGCACGCACGCACGCACGCACACACACTATTATACAGTTATGGATCAACAGCTGCAGATGCAGAAAGTGGAACAGTCTTATTACGGTGAGACTGCACTGGTCAGTCAGGTTCGACATCAGAGGTAAAATGAGACAAAGCAGTGAGAGTCACACTGCCTGACCAGAACAGGGTGGGGTCTGATAAGATGTGAAGACTCTCTGGGGACTCTTTGTCCCAGGCTGCCCTCTTGTTACAGAAAAGAGACGGGGCACTTTCAGAACATTGGAGGCGAGGAGATTTTAGTGGACAAGTAATCTCTCCACATATCAGAGCCCAGTTTAAACAAACATCAGTGGGGGGCAGTGACTTTGGGGGAAGGAATGCACTTCCTGTGTGTGCGCAACTCTGCCCTCTGTGATCTGTGGCTCAACTGTCGCCGTTTGACTTACGATGCCATGTTCACTCCCTACGTATGAGCGACCTCTCTGTCTATGTCCCTGGAGAATCTTTTTTCTTCGTTGCTCATTACCAGAGGTGATAACATCAAGGAGTCACTGGTGAGGAATCATGAAGTAACTCAAAATACAATAGCATCATAATCAGAGTTGACCAAAAGCAGCCAGTTGTTTATTGAACTTTCTTTCATTTTTTAATGAAGATAACATAAAACGTTATCAGATTTTCAGAAAGTCTTCAGGCTAGGGGAGTTTGGTGTCATTTCCCCCAACAAATGACCTATACATAAAGATGTGTTTAGTTTTGTTCCCTAATTTCAGTCGTAGCTTTGTTTCACCAACATTAAAGCTTAATCTTATTTTGTGACATAAATCTATACCTCACTATATTATGAAACCCCCCCCATTATGTGACTAGATTCTTTTGGACATAATTGCATCAATGGTGAACACAAAAAAATGTAATACCTGAACATAATTCTCAGTTGCAAGAACAGCAAATTAAACGACAGAAAACTTCTTCTTCTTCTTCTTCTTCTTCTTCTTCTTCTTCTTCTTCTTCTTCTTCTTCTTCTTCTTCTTCTTCTTCTTCTTCTTCTTCTTCTTCTTCTTCTTCTTCTTCTTCTTCTTCTTCTTCTTCTTCTTCTTCTTCTTCTTCTTCTTCTTCCCATATGATCTGAGAAAACCTTGTTTGCGTACATGCGGGGCTCATGCGTTGTGGTTTCATCTGAGAGCATCACCGGGGCCTCAGTGCAGCATTAATGGCCTCCATGACAGAAGAGCTCCTCCCTCCAGGACTTAATCCATTCCCACAATTCTTCAGCTGCAGAGAGTGATGTATGTTTCTTTTCCCTGAAATGTATATCCAAGGCATGCAAGACCAGGAGAGGAAAGGCCATTTTAGGCAATAGTTGTATTCACTCAACTCTTTTTTTGTTTTGTTTCTATTTGTTTGTTTGCTTTTCAGGGAGATAGCTGGTGCCACATAAAAGTAAGATCAGACAATTTCCTTGACTCGACTGACCTGTAGGTGCTGACTGGGTTTTGCCACTGCTGCAGACATGTGTAAATGTGTACCTAAACAGTCTTTGTCCGGTTATATTACAGAACGGTGAGCAGATTGTATGTTCATTACTTATGTTAGTAAAGCAGTGAAGTGCTCAGTTTGTTTACTCAGAAACAGTTAAACATGTTACTGCTTATTAAATGTTAATGGCTTTCCCTAATACCACACCATTAAGACAGTAGCTATGAAATGTTTATGTACAGTAAATTATAGGTAAATAACCTGTAATCTCTAACTGGTAGTTTAACAGACACACATCTCACTACATTTAGACTAAACATGAGACTATGTTCTTGACATACCCTGCATAGTCTAATTGTGTGTAATTATCTTGTTACCATAATTGGAAAGTAGGGTTTAATAAAATCTTAGAGGTCTTTGTCTGAGAAGGAAGAGTGAAAATAGATTGTGAAGGAAAAATGAACACTGGCCGCTTTTCTCATGGCCACAGTAAATTAATCAAGTTCACTGTTCTGTGGTAGAGAGGGATGCTTGGTTTTCTGTAAGTACTCACTCATTTCCCCTTGTGTTTAAACTACACGACAGAACGCGCAAGGAGTTGTCATTGATGCAATCATGCTTTTTTTTTTAAAAGTGTGGTATGATTGAAAACCTTAAGCTGCTGGAATTATTAGTGCAGCTGCTGCAGGCATTTTCCAAACCAAATCTGATAGCAAACTCGTGTAATTTTGGTCTGTTTTACCGTCTGACACTTTCTCTAACATGCCCTACAGAGCTGGTGCAAATCCCCCCCAAAAAACGGCATGGTTTAACGGCATGAATGGTTTCCCATGTGGTGTTTAACTGTGCGGTAGAATGAAATTGACACACTGTAAACGTCTGAGATGTTTATGCCAAAGAGTTGAGCAAGATGTGGCCGTTACCAGCGGGCGGTGCTTGACTGTAAGCTCAGAGGGGGGCGGGGCGTTCCCAAGGTGACCTTCTAATAAAAGCCTTTTACAGTTACAACTATAAAAGTACTCAGCTTTAGTAAAAGTACTCATACTGCATTGTGATACTTTTCTTAACAAGTAAAAGTCCACCAATGACAGTGTCACTTTATTGTGTCATTTAAAAATGACACAATAAAGTGTCGGTTGTTTTTCTTACCTGCTGTACTCTACTGCCCTTGCTTTTTAACAACTTGTGCTTTTTATTATTTCACCTCTTTTCTTATCATTTTTATTGTTATTTACTTTTTAAATTGTGTCTTGCAGCTTTTAATGTTGATGTAAAGCACTTTGAATTACCTTGTGTTGAATTGCGCTATACAAATAAACTTGCCTTGCCTTGCCTAAAAAATTGGAAAGTTTTTACTTTAGCAGAATTTAACCCAAAGTAATTAATCTACCAAATATTTGCACTTTAATGCTACAAACAGTTTATATCACCACTAAGCTCTAAATAGTAATAACAAAAACTTGTGTGGAAAAAATCTTGATTTTAAAGGCAACTAGCAGCTCTCAGAAAAAAGTGATGAATTGTAAAGGGGCCTTTTTTCCTTTTCCTTCTTTTCTTGCTGTAATTCTGTGGAGTACAATTTAAAAAATATTTAAAAAATCCCCCCAAAATCCAAAACTCTCAATTAAAGCGCAAAACTATAAGATACAAACGAGGAAAAAACTGTCTGCAAGACTTTTGTCAGACAAACCCATCAGAAAAACAAAAAGTAATTAATTCAGATTAACAATAATTTTGGTATCTTTCATCACTGAGTGTACAAGGCTCTGTGTGCATTGATCAAATGCTTCTACACCGCCTGGCGGGCCTGTTTGAATATAAACTAGCTTACCGGACTCAGCCATAGGTGAGATACAAAGGGACTTGATCAAAGATTCTGACTAATCTGTATATAATCTGTAATATATCAGCGGTTTCCAGTAACTGTTATCTTCACCCATCTTCAGGTGTTCAGTGCTGAACTGATGAGAAAAATTCAAGAATAAAGACAAGCATATGATTCAGTTCTCTCTCTCTCTTTTTTTTTTTTTTTTTTTTTACATGTAAATTACATTAAAAGCACATTAGTTAAGGTTATAGCCACACTGCTGCTGCAGCACTCAGTCTAATGGCGGTGACCTGGCCAATGGCCTAACTGCAGTTCATCAGAAATAGACATTTCGCTGTTTTGGTCCAACCGCTAAGTAGCTCAGTGGGGGCTCCCTGTCGAGCGTGGGCCTTGGAGCGGTCACACCCTCTGCCCCCTGAGTATGCTCCACTTATGACTGCTGTTGGAGTCCGACCAGCTGATTTTTACATCATGAAACTCATGTGTAGATGCTCAGACAAACATCTGCGCTCTTTTCATTTGTTCTGCAGACAGCCATAATCGAATTCAAGCATTATGCTAGCTTTAATAAGAACATGCATGGAGTTTTCCACTGGGAGGCCGTTCCTCATTGTGAAATGGCTTCTAATGTTAGAGCGATGGCCAGTGGCTGCAAATCCTTACAGACAGGAAGTGAGGGAAAACCATTTGGGGACCGGGGGAGCGAGCAGAGACACTCTACTAAGGGATAAAAATACACCCTGTGCTGGTTTCGCTGTGGGTCCACTTGTACTCCTCCAGGTGTTATTTTGAGCTCGGAAAAAGAGTGGTAACATTGATGAATAATTTTTTGGAGCTTATTTTCAGGAGATCAGTGAATTGGTTCTCTTTCAGTTTGGTAGTGTCTTCAATGTGTTGGTTCAGCTTTTTTTGTTTGTTTGTTTATTTGGATCCACCATTAGATACAGCAAATATGCAGTAGCTATTCTTCCTGGGGTCCTAATATTACATTTTCAAACAATATTTTCATCTTAAGACACATATTACAGACAATACACTTCCATAACATTCATACTAACAATCCTTTCATACAACAGCTCTATTATTTACCTCTTGGTTGAAGAAAAATAAACCAATACTTAAATAAAAATACAAGAAAAAAAAGTGGAGAGACAAAACAAAACTTTCCTTACCTTTTGGGATCTCAGATAACTCAACTCAATTCACCAGAAAGAAGCACTTAACATAATTGTCTTCAAGGTATCCCATATGTAAACAAATACATTTTCAATGTCATGTTAAAGCAACTTCTATTATTATTTGAAATTAAAAAGCTTGGTGATAAATTCCATGCCACCATTGCTCTGTAGTGAACTGTTCCTTGTATGACATTTGTTCTGCACGAAGGCAGTCGACCCCTCTGATGCCTGTCCAGTACATTACTGATGTTCATCAGAAAAGAATGTTAATTTATTAGAGAGTTTTTCTGGGATTTTATTTGTAATAGTATTTTTTATGAAGGATACAAGTGAGTAATGTAACTTACTTTTAACATTTAACCAGATAAGTTGATTATGCATTGACGTGCCACTCGTTCTATATGGACAATTCAGAGCTATATGAGCTGCTTTATTTTGGGCTACTTGTAGCTTGTGCAAATTACTTTGTGTTGTATTTGACCAGATGACTGCACTGTAATCTAAATGTGATAGAACTAACGCCTGAATTAGTTGTTTAGCTTTAACCATGCCAGGGATGGTTGGTGCACAGTACAGAGTCGAAGCATGGCATGCATTTGTCTGCATTCTTACCTCTTTCTTAAACATTGACATGTGTCCTCCTGCTTCTCTGGGCTTCACAGACCAATCCTCCTGCAGTATCTGCCAATTCACCCTCACTAATGTTAAGTCAGGTCTGGCAGAGCTGTGGAGCTAAAATGTCAGGGTTAGGTCCCAAACCTCAACAGCACAACAGCTCTGCACAGAACTCAGAGCTGCAAGGCTGGATGCCTTATTGTTTAGCCTGCAGCAGCTGGTATAATAAATTCATGATTGTTTAAAGTTTTATTCAATTTGGAATGCATCTATGGCAGAAATGTTATATCACCAGGAAGCCAAAATAGTTAATTGTATGGGTGACTCCCAGAAATGTGTCAGCAAACTGGCCCAAGACACTGATGAAACTGAAACAGGTCTCTGTCTTGGTTGTATTCAGCTCTGAATGCAGGTAGAGGTGTCAAATCTCAGGCCACAGTGGTCTTAAAGGAGATCGTTTATTTAAAAAACAAAAACAAAACAAAAAAAACACATTTTCCTGGGGTCTTCATGAAATTTCTGTAATAAAAGTACAAGTGCTCCCTTTTCAACCATGGCCTTTTTGGTCTGGTCAAAACAGCTTGTTTCAGTAGGTGGAGTCAGAATCTCAGCTCCACACGTCCCTGATCTTTCTTTGGGTGTTCTTTTAAAATCAATGTCACACTTTTGTGCTGCCCATCTATGAGGTACTGCAAATACAGCGTGACGTGATCTGAGGTGGCGATAAAGATGGGAAAGTTGGATAAATGTACTCTGATCTGGGTCTATGATGTCACAGTCCTGTGTAGACATAAGCTGCTCGCTATGTCGCAACACAGAAACTCTGTGTTAACGTGGACCCCCCTCTGCAGACCGTCTGTGTGGCTTGACACCTCCAGAATTTTCTATGTGTGGACGCAACGCAGACCGCAAGGACTGTGATTGGTCCACTGTACTTCCCCATTTCTGTCACTTCACTTTTACACTTTTCCCTCGTGTTCCTAATTGATCAGCCCAAATTCCAACAATCGCCCTCTTTCACAGAAAACAAAACTGTTAAGTAAACACTCAACCAACGACTTTCACAGGATTTCATAAAAGATCCTCCGGAAACTTGATACCCCCTAGTGTTTTGGCGTTGAATTGCTTCACGGCACTTCCACCTCAACGCAGAACTTTGATAGGTAAACACCGGTGTTGCGGCAACAGCGGCCCCTTTGCGTTGAGTTGACGTAGAAGCATAAGCCAGTGCTTAAAGTGATACTGAACAAGGCGACAGGCTTGTGTTGTGTTTAGATCTTGATTTGTTGGTCATGTCAGACAGCTAGATAATTATTCTCAAGCACGGAAAACTGTTTTTTTCATATGTATCTTTTTATGAACACATTTAAAATATGGCTAATTCTGACATACATCACTGAACCCAGACGGTCTCATTAAAAGTTAGATATGTCTTAGATTTGAGTAAATGAAGTCTAAGCTGGTGTTCTAACCTTTGCTTTAAAATCATTTTCTGATCAGGGCAACAAATATCAAACAAGTGTACATTTAGGCAAGTACCCTGGACTCTATTTCAACATGATGGTGCTTAAGTCTAAATGATGTGTTATGGTTTTGGCAGTGATAACGCTGACATTTTAATGTTTTGAGCATGAGTCTTACATGGTTGCATGTCAATGTTTACTAACCAGCATGAGTCACAAAGAGCCTGATGAAAATGACATCAGTGTTGTAAGAATGCAGTCAAAAACCAAGCAGGTTTATTTCTGAGGGGTGCAGTGGGGCCAGTTTCTTTGTCCTTTAATATGTGGCTGACTTTGTTACTCCTTAACACAATACTACCTAAACAGGAACATTCTGTGTATAAAAACAGCTCCACTTGAAGTTTAGTGTGATATCACTGGAAACTACAATTTCAAGATTTGACCTTCAGAGTGAGTCCAGTCTACATGATATTATTTATTTTTTGTATATGATCAATTGTAAATTGAGTTCACATCCAGAAGAGCATGTTTGTTTACTGTAACTGTTCAGTCCTGTTGTCATGTATTTCAAAAATACAAAGGATAATTCAGGAATTTCCATAATTGAAATGCTATGAGGGCAGCTTTAGGTTACACAGACTGACAAGATATGAAAGGATGTCTCAATAGTCTGTCTGAGTCCTGTTTCCCACCGCCATGAGGTTCTGTTGAAGAGTTTAACACTGCTGCTGGAACAGATGGTCCTGACGAAGCTGCCAGTGTGTTTTGCCAAGCTATTATTGCCAATCATTTCTGGCCTGGATAATGTATGTGTGTGAGCGTGTGTGTTTTTACACTTGTTTCCTGTTTTGCTATCGTTTCCTGTTTTCTTAAACATATTTTTGAAATCCTGTGGTGTTGTAGGCTTAGCAGACATTTTGTGGTGCTTTTGGATTTTTTTGTCATGCTTTGTTCAGTGTTTCTTTTTTTCTGCACACACACATCCATTGCACAATAACTGCTGAAATATTTAAACATGGGTCCAAAGCTTGAAAACACTACAGCCATCTATTTACGACCCCCCAAACAGTAAAGCATCTTCAAGAAAAACGGCCATTGATTGATAACTGATTTCTATTAAATATATAATGCAATCTAAAATGTTCATTATTTCTATGTGGAGGCCAGTAAGCATTTTCTTCCATTATTATGGCCCGTATATGTCTGTAGTTTGGATCTAACGGGAATGTCCCTTGTTCTTTCCAACGTTGAGTGGCAACCTCTGGTAGTGCAGCATGTTTTCATTGAAAGTTAATTTTCTCCCTGGAGTGTGTGGTTGGGCAATGAATGTAATTGATCCTCTTGGTGTCAGTGGTGTGTCTGTGTGTAGCCTGTGGCGAAGGTTTTTCTGAGATCTGTGCCCCATCACTCCCTGTTGGAACTCGTCAAGAGGGGATCTGTTTGGAATTATCAGGCCCTCCTCAGGCAAATGGAAATCAGACTGGCCAAAGTAAAGTTACAAGTGCTTCACGTAAGGAGTGAACTGGAAGAGGCCTGAAAAGGTGAACGCTGGGGTTAATGCTGCCTTTGGATTTCGCCAGTCTAATTCTATTTTGCCCCGTCAAGAAGACACATGTAAATCTCAGCAATTTGGCTCATGGGAAGTAAGGATGAAAAGGTCTGTGGTAAACCGCCTGAGCGAACACTGGAAAGAGCCGAGGGAGTTATTTATTTATTTTTTTTAGCACACTGACTATACTACTGACCCCAGTTCTCTGCAATATGCTCTCAATTGTGATCAATAAAGTTTGTCTTGACTGAAACTGCACAAGGTTACACAAAAGGGAGTATCTGGTGTTTTCTTGAATCCTATGTTTGCTGTTGATGATGGCGTGGACGTGGAAAAGCATTCCTCATTAAGAAAGTACATACCTCAGAGTGCGTTTGCATACCAAGTTTGATCTCCAGTCTTGATCTTTATCCCAACTGATTTAGAGGTCTTTTGTGTGAATGTGCTGTGTGTTTGTGTGCATGTGTGTGATTGGGCCCACAGTTTATTTTCGCTCCTTTTGTGTACATGGAGTGGACAGTATGTGGAAGCGAGAGAGGAGGAGGGTCAGCCACTGTCAACAAGCGACGGATCGTGAGAAAGACGGGCTGCTATTTGTGATCTTGATGTTATACCACAGCTGTCGAAGTCAAGCCGAACTGCTGCTTTTTGGTATTGTGTCAACAAGCCTTCAGCTTAACTATAGCAACATGTCAGAGTCACGCCACCCCTGCAGACAGAGTACAGTAATCTCACAGTGATGTATTTTATTGGACTCAACCTTCGTCATTGTGGTTTTTGGGAGAAGCGCACCAGATCAGGTCTTTCATTTGTCCAGAGGTTGTTGCAGTGAGAAGCTTCAAAACTCCTGTGGTTTTGAAAGTGTAGGAATGGTCTGCAGGAAGAACAAAAAGTGAGTGCTAAATGTTTATACCTAGCATCAAATGGAAAGTGGGAGTAATGTAGCCTGTGTGAAAATCCTAGTGATGCAAATTGGCTGTTTTTTTATTAATATATAAGCCTTATTAATTAAATGATAAGAAATTAATCAGTTTGAATAAAATTACATATTGGTTTTAATCTTTAAACTGGTGCAATAGGGATTTTTGTCATTTTAGCTCAGCTGTCGCTCGGCCATTCTTTTGTTTCTCCTCCTTTATCGCTTTCTTGATTCTTTTGTCTCCTCTGCCATGATGTCCACTGTAGCTCTGTGAGCTAGTTTCATTGTTGTTGGTAGGGGTTGGCAAAAATATCGATATGGCAATATATCGCGATACTTTTCCAGCTGATTCAATATCGATATTCAAAATTTGAATATCGATTTTTTTTTTTTTAATATATATATATATTTTTTTTTAAATATTTTTTAACACAATTGCCTGTCCTTAAAACATGAAAAAGTAATGGACAGAGGTTTATTTATTTATGGATTTATATCTATACTGACTGATCACTATGCCTGTCCTTGGTTTTAGTACCCATCTTTCTTGTGTTTATTATCATTTGCCACATAATTAAAGCAACCTCATACTAAATTTAATGTTAATTTCATATGATGTAAATAATATGAAAAACATATACAAATATGTTGTAACTTTAGCTTGTATAGTTATAATAAAACATTGTTTTGACTCAGTTTGTCCCATGAATTGTCACTATAATCTGATGAACGTGCAACTCGGATTTTAAGATCCATCACTATCATCTGATGTACATTTATACAACTTGGATTTTAAGATGTGTAATGCATTTTTAAAATTTTCGGTGAACTATGTAGAATATAATAATCGGGATATCGCATAATCGGGATATCGCAATGTGTATCGTATCGTGGCTCAAGTATCGTGATGCGTATCGTATCGTGAGGTCCTTCCCAATACCCACCCCTAGTTGTTGGTGTGTGAAATAGTGCCATGATGGGATACACAATAGTTAATACGTCTGGGACTGAAGTCCAGTTACTTTGGCTGGTGGTATGGATGATAGGGAAGGAAGGACTGCGAGAGCTAAGTGATACTTCCTAAAAGTAATCAAATATTTCTTCAAATGAAACTGAAGCTAATATATCTTAACATCAAAAAATGTGCCAAACCAAAGTTGGTTTAAGTTGGTAAAGTTTGTACTGTTTTCAGGTTTTCAGTTAGGAGTAGCAGTGCTCATAACAGTCAGTCTGCAGACTGGTGCAGTTTCTGCAGTGTTGTGTGGTTTTGAGTTTGATAGACGCATCTCTCTTTATGTCTCCCATCATCAGTACCCTGTCCAGCTGCATTCATGCAGTGGTGGCGCTGCTCTACCCCTTCTCCTGGCAACACACCTTCATTCCCGTGCTGCCAGGCTCCATGCTGGATATCGTCTGCTGTCCCACACCCTTCCTGGTGGGGCTGCTGTCCAGCTCACTGCCTAAACTTAAAGAGCTGCCTGTGGAGGAGGTGAGGAGAGCGCCCTCTCTTATTCCTCCAACTGCCTTCATTCTTCTTTTGTTTTTGTTTGTTTAAATCCAGAGTCTTAACTTAACATTTCAGACTGACGTCTGCTACATTGTTTCCAAATCTTTGTACTTGTCTTTCTCTAATTGAGTCTTCCCTCTTGGAAAATGGGATGTGTGTTCTTGCTGAAAAGTTACAACAAAGATTTAAAGTAATCCCACTGATTTTTTGACTTCCTCTGCCTTTAATCTCATTATGTTCCTTGCTTATGGAACCTGCAGACTTCAAAACAAAGAAAATTATACATACATATCTGAAGTCACGATGTTTAACTCTTTCTGAAATTAATTAAGAATATATTTTTTTCTATACTCATCCATAATTAAAAACAGATTATCTTTAGGTTCTAAATTGCTGGATGAGACAAAACATATGATTGGCATTTTTCATGATTTAATAATATTTGACATGCTGAAATAAGGATTCATTAAAATGATCAGACTATAGGTGAACGCCTACTGCAACCGTTCGTGCTGTATTCACATGGAGCACTAGCCCATAAAATTATATAAATCATGTTCAAAGGTGGTTTTGGAAAGAGCTTCTGCTACAGCATCATTGTCTATACGGCACCAACAAAAGATGTTTTGGAGATCTTTTCCCTCCTTCAGGTCCTGATGAAACTGCTGAAAGTAAAGCAAAGTTTAATTGGGCTTCTGCTGTCAAATACCAGTTTCTTCATCTGCATTTCAGACTGATGGGAAATGCGGTTGAGAGGACTGTGCCAGTCCCAGTTAACACTGAATTGTTTACAACCTCAGCTGTCTGTTTACGCCACCCTTCCTGTTGTTGACTAACTCATGTAAACATTTTGGGGAGCTTTTTTGATGATTCGTCTTTCTGTAGATTATGCTTGAGGGGTAATGCATTTTTCTAATTCATTTTCAAGAATAACATACCCTTCTCACCTCTTCTCAGGCTTTAATGGTTGACCTGGGAACTGATCGTTTCATCCGACAGGTTGGTGCACATCCTCTTTATTTATTTTTTATTTTGTGTTTTATTATGGTGACTTTTTAGCATGCTTCAATTGGTGTATGTGTGTGTTTGTAGTTGTTGCTGAAATGGTGATGTATTGTTTTTGTCACTGTAGCTGTCAAGGCATTTGTGGCTCAGCTGTCGAGTCCAAGACAAATTTTAATAAAGTATAATGGAATTGAATTGAATTAAAAAAAAAAAGAAAATCCATCAACTCTGAACCAAGACCCTGTAGCTTTGCTTTAACAGTGATCATTGTGCCCCCGTGTGGCAATTACAAGATACCGGCAGTACTACCTCACTGCCAAAGATTTACTGAAATGACATGACATGAAAACATCCCACTTGTGTACTTCAAGAGTATCACTGTCTGTGATTCAAACTGTCTCAGGAATATTTGTTACTCAGAAGTGCCCATTAAAAGTAGAAAATGTTAACAATCACAACCAAATGGCCAGAGCAGATGAACGCTAAAATCCCGAGTGTATCAGGCTTACCTGAAGAAGATGTTATTTTCTTCTTATAAAGTTACACCGTCTGGCTTTAAGCACACTCCAAGACATTTAGTCCCCTATAAGTCTGAGTTTTTGAATTTTTTATTCCAGCCAGAGCTGTTTATCACTGTTTTCAACTGTTTATAGATGGATGACGAGGCCTCGCTGTTGCCGCGGAAACTTCAAGCAGCCCTTGAGCAAGCGCTGGAGCAAAGGCATGACATCATAAACCAGGACTCTGACAGCGAGTCAGACGAGGGTGAGTAACTGACGGATCATGTCTCTCCAACAAGACAGATGCTCCACTTGTTAATTAGAGCGAGGAAGTACTCAGCGCTGAGTTTGTTCGTCTGTGAGTCTCGCTGGGAGATGATCTCTTCTGCTCAGACTCTTGAGCTTGAGTCACATTTACTGATGGTGAAAGTCATTGTTATGTGCTATGAGCTGAACAAGATAAAGGGCCTTTACTTTAAAGTTCAAAAAAAATTTCTACAGTACATATCTGTTTTGTTATGAGTATTAAGGTTTGCCATACTTTTGGTGATCTGGTTCACCTTTGTCAGGTTGCCAATCTATCACAGGGCAAAAAGTATGCAAATTATCTCCATTCAATATAGATTCTTACAAACTTCAAGGGAATCTGATATATGAAAGTTTGCTTTACAAAGGTTTCATCATTTCATTTTGTGTGTTGTTCCAATAATTCTATATCTAAAAAGACAATTCTACTTTATTATAAGCAGCATTGTTGACGGTGGTGTCAGATTTACCTGAGAAGGTGGGTTTTCCAGCCTCTGAATAATTTTCAGTGAGTTTGGAGGCTGTACGAAATAATTTTTAAAAATGATAAAACTTTAAGGATATTATAAATGATAAAGAATCAAGTGCCTGAAGTAAAAAGTAGAGGCAGTCATTTTTTTAAAGTAAGAGTGTTTGGGAATAACATTATCAAGTATTTTATGGCATTATGATAATTCTTCACTAATGGAGAGCCAGAACACAGTGATGACTCTGATACAGGTGCACCTCTCTTCCAGTCCACCCAGGTTCTCCCACATGGTCTAGCGGTTAGGATTCCTGGTTTTCACCCAGGCGGCCCGGGTTCAACTCCCGGTGTGGGAATTAAGATTTTGTACCATGCTACCGTAGTGATTGAGGACATGCTTATTTGCTCACAGCTTTATGTAGGAAGTATAGGAACAGGAACATTGGCCTTTAATAGATAATTAAAGAGGAAACTGTCTAACTTGTTCAAGCTTAGATGTGACAGACTCTCTCTCTGGTTATGTAACATCTGCTGCATGTCAGTCAAAGCCTGTTGTCTCAAATCTGCAATGTAAATAAGACACTTGTGTAGCTTGTGGTACAGCATGTGATATGTGAAAGGAAAACTTCTACTGCATGCAAAATGTACACTCGCAACAATGTTATCAATCACCAACGGAGTATGGGGAATCAGTAAGCACCTTAAATCTGAAATTAACATTTGATAAGTCCCTTAAAGTTCCAGTTCTGGTTGCTCTGGTTTCCTTTTAAACTCAGATTCTTTCAGAATCTCTTGGACTTGAACTAAAGAGCTACAAAGGTCTGGATCTGTGTCTTTGTAAGCTTGCTCAGATTTTCCAGTGTATTTTTCACTTCTGACTTACTTGCCAGTGCACAAAGAATATGAAAAAGGAAGAGAAAACCACATTTCTTTATCTATATATGGCCTGATTGAGTTGATTTGACCAGATCAAGTATAATGCTGGTATCTGGGAAGATTTACTCTAAAAGGCCTCTCATGTCACATTGTATCAAGTGACATGTCTGTTTATCATTTTATCATGGATTTCTGTGTTAATAGCTATGCCCTGTTAACCCCTTCTTGTTTTCTGTCTACAGAGTATAACTCATTAAACAGCCTGGTGTCGGAGGCCTTCATCCGCTTCTTCCTGGAGACTATTGGACATTACTCTCTGTTCATCACTCAGAACGAGCGCGGAGAGCGCGTTTTCCAAAGAGAGCCCTTCCGCAAGTCTGTGGCATCGAAGAGCATCCGTCGTTTCCTGGGTGTCTTCATGGAGTCTCAGATGTTTGCGGGGTTCATTCAAGATCGGGAGCTGAGGAAAACACGGATTAAAGGTAGACATGTCTTCCTTAAAGCAGGACAAAATACTTTATGTCAAGTTAAATCATAATGTATAACAGCCAAAGGAACTTTTGACTACGTTCCTGGTTGTCGCTTTCAACAGCAATAATGAGGAGTTTAGTTCATAAGACTCGGTGGACATCACGGCAGAAGCGATTAAGAGACAAGAAAATAATGACAAAACCGAACATGAGAGAGCAACCGAGTGGGAGATCAAAACAGAGTAAAATTAAGCAACTACACTTCCATATTTATTCGGCTAAAAGTTACAAAAGTTCCTATGTGCTGCTTTAAAGATGTGCTGTGCTCAAATCTCAGTGGATTTTTTGCTACAAAGTATTGAGCACATACTGACCTCTAGTGGCTAAGGTTTCCTCTTGTGTGTTTCCTAATCGTGACTGAACTCTTCCTGAGAAAGATCTAGTCACTTTCTGGAAGACAGAGTTGTGTCATGACTTGTTTTTTTTAATTTGTTTTTAACTATCTCCACTGTGTTGTTGACAGGGCTGTTTGAACGAAGGGTGGATCAGTATCTGGAGGAGCTGCCAGACACAGAGCAGAGTGGCGTTAACAAGTTCCTCAAAGGCCTTGGTAAGTTTCAGAGCAGAGGTACGAGGCAGGTCACACATTTCAGTCATTTAAAAATGTAACCAGTTTTTTGCTGTAGTCACTTCAGTTTGCCGTTTCAGCTTTAAAGTGTTAAAAGGATTTCTGACAGGAGCGCTCCAGAATTAAAACAATCCTTTGTCTATTATTAGATGTTAAGGATGGCAAATTTGGGTTATTTACTAAAATGACATAAATCAAAGCAGTTTTGACTTATATAATGGGATGTATGTTTGTAGCAAAATGATAATTAATTAAAAAATGTACTTGGGCCATCAACCTATGTTAAAATAAACAGCTATTTTAAAACTCTGACAAGACTGAAACATGCCATTCTACTGAGGTGATAGTGTGGGTAAGGTCCCTACAGAAGAAACCAAACTGATTTAGATTTGTCGAGTGTACAGACAGAATATAAAAAAGACTGTTTGTACAGACATCCCATAGTTGTCCAAGCTGACTAGGGAATGTTGCATAATCTGCAGCCATTAGATGCAAGAAGAAAGTCCATGGCCTCGACTTCCATAGATGTGAATCAGTTCTTAGATTATATTTATGAGGAAATAGAAAAATTCTAGAAGCACAGGCCATTAATGCTCCTCCTATTGTGTCGATAGCAGAACCGCACTGATATGCCTGTGCAAACAATCCTTTTCCAAACACTTTGTGTACACTTGCAAAGTTAAAATGACCACATTTGGCTTAGAAGGACCTTATTCATACTGATTTTTAGTCTTTTCAGAGGCTAAACCAACGATATTCCAAACACATATTTCATTCTCACTTAAAATGGCTTTGATTCACATTGTTTTACCCTCATTGCCATTTACCTGGGGTTTGTTTTAACATTGAAATGTTCCTTTAATATCAATGTTAAGGCAATAAATGTGTGTCTAAAATCTTCATTTAGGATGTGTAGCATTATATGTGAGGGGAAACTGTCATCAAATACAGCTTATGAAGTTAATCATGGTTTGTTGTGATGTGCATGAAACAGGAGACAGTTTCTGGTTGTTTTGGTCGGATCTTTTGTCATCACTTTATAGATCTTCTAGTTGTTTTTATATATATATTTTTTAATTCTGGCTTAAATAAAAACAACATTTTATTTCACTTTTTTGGATTTCCTTTAATGTGACTGATATGCTCCAGTGTCCCGAGCTAACCTTGATCTCTACAGTTTTAAGAAATCAACGTGTTGCACCAGTGGGCAAGTTGCATTTACTCGAGTTTATGGGAAATATGCTGGATTGAAGACGAATTTTCATTTCATTGAGATCAAGCTCTGTCCACTTTTATGACATGCACACAATTTATATTGCCCCCCCTCCCCTCTTGTTTACAGGAAGTAAAATGAAGTTTCTCCACAAAAAGAACTGAGGGGGGAAACGGAGGATCCACGAGTCTCTGCTTCGTGTAGTTTTTTTTGTGCCTTTTCTTGAATAAAAATGTGTAAATATTTCTTCACTGTAAGCTGTGATACTCTTCAGTGTATGTTTAGAGTACCTTATGAGACAGTGATGAGCAGGACGGTACACAGCAAGTGAGTCATAGAATAACCACTGATGTTCAGGTGTGACTGTGAGAAGTTTTATCAGAGTACGTGTGTGTGCGTGACCCGTCATGAACGTAGATGTACAGTTTATGTATTTTGAGTCTGCATTACTTTCCTATAATGTTGTCCTCTGTTTAAGGAGTGTATTCAAAAACTGTACATGCATCAAGATAATGAAGAATGACTGTTTTTACTCTTCATAGACTCTTGAATCTCTTATTAAATGTAGCCATTTAAGTGCTTTAAATGTCCAAGTGTGAAGTGTTGAATTTTCTAATAACACTTATGTGTAGTATTTTTATTGATCTGCCGTCCTAATCACTCTCTGGAGCCTTCAAATCACAAATGGAAGACTTGAGGGTAAAAGATACCACATTTTGAAAGAGGAACTTTGTTTTTTTTTTTTACATTTCACTGCATGACATAAAACCAGCAGTATTTTTGACGGATGACATCTCAATGATAGGAACCTCAAAGCCTTGCATTAGGCAGAACTGGTAAGTCCCAAAAGGCCCTGTAGTGCAGCACCGGCGACCGCTGCTGCTGGTAACCCAGTTACGTCTGTGCTCATCACTCCGGCGGCCGTCACTACGCTGTTATTAGCTCTCAGGCTGAGCGGCTCTCTGTGGGGGCCAGGTGCCCTGTCACCGTCCCTCTGCTGCCTTCTTTCATATCTTAAAAGTAATTGTGGTTCGGAAAAATCTGCACAAGCCCAACCAGCTGTTAGGCAGAAGTACTGGGACCATCCGATAACCATTTTAATTGTTTTCCTTCCAGGTTGACTGCATCAGTGATATAATTATCTTGGCGTTTGATGTCATTATGAAATAGATATTTTTTTATTAAATTGTGTTTCTTAATATTTGCTTTAAAAATGAACATTTTTGTTTCTCTCATGAAAATAATTGCTTATTTAATTAGTTAGTTAGTTTCAATATACCTTTCAAGGCAACAAGGAAGAAACACATTTTACAATTTGACTGAAAAAGGCTCAGGCAGAAGCAGAGTTTATTAATGCCCGCCTACTATACTACACAATACATGGTGTCAAGTGTGGAAAAAAACAACCAAACATATAATATATACATATCTCTTTTCCCCTTTTTTCAATTACAGCCATAACTCCCAAATATAAATACACATAATGATTTATTATTAACATAACAAAGGAAGTACATTGCTTAAGTTTGAGATCAACACTATTCCACAGCTGGATCCCTTTAAAAGAAATAAATCTTCTTTTAACTTCTTTTATCGCTTTTGGTAACAAAAATCTGCATCCATCTCTTAACTCATATTTACTCTCAGACGCTATTTCCCTCAGCTTCTATGGGAAAATACATCTAATGGATATATTATATTATTATATTATATATAGATAATGGATGGATGGATGGATGGATATATTTTTTACAATATAAACTTAATGGGGTTTCTTCAGCTCGTTGTGTCGTTCAGACTGGAGTTAAATGCTTTCGATCTTTGCTGGCACCTCTATGACATAAGTCACCACGATGCCGTTTAAAGTTTTACACAACATAACCCAGACGAGCCACACTTCAGCTTTGAGAAACGTCAGAAGTCTGGAAGCACAAAATCTCACGATCAACGGCGAGACTTGGAATCTCCAAAATTTTGTCCGGGCCAGAGAGCAACATCCGATGAGGGGGGACCCGCACTGCTGCAGCCAAGGTAAAAAAAAAATACCCCCCGCCCCCCAAAAGCAGAGGGGTAAACAGAAAGAAAAAGAAAAGACAAATCTTCCCGTTTTGCGCAGCGCATGTTACACGGGTGACAGGCAGACGCGGGGCTGAGTTTGTCATCCTCAGACGCTGAAATGTTTGACTGATGGGATGTTTTGCGGGAGGTGCGCACCTCACGAGTGGGAATAATTTATGCACATAAGACAGTTTCTGGATGCTCGGTCGGCTGTACACGCCACCAGCCGGGTGCAGACTTTGCGTGTTGCTGCGCTGTTGTGCTGTGGGCGCATCCAAGACACCGTTATAGGGCGTAATCTCATGCGCACTTTGTAAAACATAATATCACGGTCAGTGATGCGCTGAAGGAGAGGCGGCTGGTGCTGATGCTGATGCTGATGCAGAGGCAGCTGCAGCTGCGGATGCGGGGCAGAGATGACAGAGATGATGCCAAGATGTGACTGACGTTGTTGCTATGTGACGCATCCGTAAAGAGATGAAACAGGTAGCCAAACAGAACATGGGAGGAAAATCACTGGCGATCCCAAACTCCCAGACCTACGGAAGAGTATTAGGGCCATGGAGTAAAAAAAAAAAAATATTAGAGAGGGGAAGTTTTTTTTTATTGTGCACTTCGAGAAAAAAGTCGAAATGTCGAGAAAAAAGTCGAAATGTCGAGATTAATGTTGGAATACAATTTCAAGAATAAAGTCAAAATTTCGTGAATAAAGTCGAAATGTGGCCTTTTTTCTCAACATTTCAACTTTATTCACGAAATTTTGACTTTTTTCTCAACATTTCGACTTTTTTCTCGAAATTGTACTTCAACATTTCAACATCTCGACATTTCGACTATTTTCTCAACATTTCGACTTTTTTTTTCGAAATTGTACTTCAACTTTATTCTCGACATTTCGACTTTTTTCTCGAAATTGTACTTCAACATTAATCTCGACATTTCGACTTCTTTCTTGACATTTCAACTTTTTTCTCAACATTTCGACTTTTTCTCAACATTTCGACTTTTTTCTCGAAATTGTACTTCAACATTAATCTCGACATTTCGACTATTTTCTCAACATTTTGACTTTTTTTTTTCGAAATTGTACTTAAACTTTATTCTCGATATTTCGACTTTTTTCTCGAAATTGTACTTCAACATTAATCTCGACATTTCAACTTTTTTCCTCAACATTTCGACTTTTTTCTCAACATTTCGACTTTTTTCTCGAAATTGTACTTCAACATTAATCTCGACATTTCGACTTTTTTCTCAAAGTGCACAATGAAAAAAAAATTCTTCCTCCTCTAAAATATTATTTTTATTTTTCTCCTGCCTGGCCCTAATACTCTTCCGTACAGACCTGAACTACTGCGTGAGGTGTTTTTCTTCCATATATGAGGCTGTTTTATTCATGAAGTTAATTTAAATGTCAAAGCTTAAAAAGTAAAAAAGAAATCGCTAATAATAGTGAGAATTTGGAATTTTTCTTTTTAAGGTGAACGATTTTCTTTACTCATCTATGACAAAGTTCTCAAGATAGTCACTTATGATTTTGCTTCAGTTTCAGAAGTAAAAAAAGTACAACCAAACAAACATGCAGGCTTGGATGATTTGTCAAGATTTTGCTTGATGTTTTAAAGAAAGGTTGAGGTGAAGAACGCTCCTTTAATTTGTCTTTTTCAGTTGTAATATACAGTATGATAAACACATAAGCGTGTTATAAGATTTCAGAAAAATGCAATATTTTTGGTGTCTGATAGGCTACTTTCAGACTGCAGACAAAAGGAAAAAATGCATTGCCTACTTCTCCAGCTAATGATAACAAAATGACACTCCTGACCCAAAACACTGGGGGTGACTGGAAAAGGTAAAAGAACTGCAGGTAAAAGAACTGCAGCACGATGCCTTGTGAAAAAGCAAATAAATGCATTGTTTGGAGCCAGAGTTTCAGTGCCAGCACCTTGTGGCCAACAGTGATATTTCATCTTTTATGTAGAGCTTATGTCTGCCTTTTTTTCTTTTTTCTAGGCAAGGCGAGGCAAGTTTTTTTTGTATAGCACAATTCAATAACAGGGTGATTCAAAGTGGTTTACAGAGACATTAAAACATCACATAGCAGGAATGAAAAGCATGATTTTTACTGCCTTTAAGGAGTGCACGATGTGAATTATTATTTTCATGGGGTTCTTATTATTGCACTATAACAAACTCTCAGAGAGCTTTATATTATATTTTTTCACTCAGTGTGCAGCAATTTTTCCCAACACACTCCTGGCAGCTGGGCCTTGAGCTTCTGGCCTTCTGACTGGAAGACAACTGCTCCAACACCTGAGCCCAATTTCAGATATTTCGTTCCCATCAGCCATAGCAGCTCAAGCACACAGTAAAGGAAGGACTGGCATAATATTTCTCAACAGGATTGTATTTTATTTGCCAAAGCTGAAGTCAGCATGTCGACTCCTCCCTGGGGACTGTGCTGTTACTTTCTTATGTTGCACGATTTATTTATTTTTTTTAAGGACCTTTTTGGATTTGTGTTATAAAAGAAATCAAAGTGCTTTCTATTGTGGATTTTCTTGCACAACATAGAACTAAGTTGGTTTAGAGGAGGAGTGGTAGTAAAGCGACGTAATAACTTCAGAATGGCTGAAGATAATCCTGTCTTCTCTGTAACCTTATCACCTCGGTGTTAATAGATGTTGCAAAGGAGGTGCTTTCAAGGGAGAGATCACAGCTCAGGTTTCTATTATGGTGACGTCTCCGGAGATGGCACATGTATCAAGTGCCAGCTTAGCAGAGAAGAGAAGCTGGCAGGGGGTTTCAGCATGAAAGATAAATGCTGTGACGGTGCAGAGGACGATGGTGCACAGGTTGAACACACTACGGAGCAGGGCAGGGTGCACTACAACTCACTAATTGTGTTTCAAATTGGGTCTTTGAGTGCACAGTGGGGAATGGGATTGCTCTGAGCTCCCTGCTGAAGCATCGGCGGATGAGAACGTTGTCAGATTTGTAGGTCAGACTGCTGGGGTTGTTGTTAGGCAGACTTGAGCATAAGTCCAGGTGTCATTGTGGTTTCATTCAGCATTTTATCTGATGTCGAGCATTTAAGTCTCAACATCACTCTGTTCCCCGGATTCCTTTTTAAACCTTTCTTGTTATAAATATCTCTTTTCTGCATCTTACTTTTTCTTATGAATCGACAGTGAACTTCTATTTCTTTTCTTTTACACTGGATGCTGTTAACGTTTGCTGTCTTGTTGTGTTAAAAACCCTAATTGATTTCACTATGTCGGAGGGAATCGCAGGTGCATATTTTAGTCCCATCTGGAGCTTTTCCAAGCCTGACCCGGTTTTGGTGTTCCACGTTAGAGTGTAGCTCCTCTGGGACCCGTCCCCTCCTCATGATGACGGCGGGAAGAAGGTACAGCTCACCCGTCCTAACCTATTCCAACATAACCTGGCAGAAGCGGAGCCTAACATCACGTAACCCTGCCTGCTCCAAAGAAACTAAAAGTGCATGTGTTACAGTTTCATTCTCCTTCCTCGTTGTAGGTCACTTGGTCTTCCTTCCTCCTCCATTTTGGAAAAGGCTTCCGGGGATATTTTGCCCTACAAAAAATAATTATGTTATCTCCCTAATTCCCAATTATTATGCACAGGCTTATTTAAGAAAAGGGATTAGATTTTCTTTCCTTTTTGGTAGCAGCGCCAGTGAGCAGAGAAGGAATTTGAAGATGACACTCCTCTCTCCCTCTGCAGCGAGGGGTCCTACACTTGGATGAACTGGGGGAGGAGAGAGCACAGAGCGGCTGTCATGTAAGCTGTCTCCTCTGGGGCCACCGCTCGGTGCGCACTGCTTCCTGCCTCAGGTAAAAGCCTCAGTGTTTCTGCTGCTGAGGCATCACGCTGTTTTCTCTCCTCTCTTCTCCTCTCCCTCCAGCTGAGCGGGCAGCACATCCTCTCAAAGCACCGAAATGGAGAAGGTAAGATGTCTCTTCCGCATTGTTTTCCATTTTCATTTGAACTCACTTTCTTTTCTGACACAGCAGAAGACTGTTTCTGTCTGTGCAGCACTTTCTGAATGTGTGCCGGGAGCCTTTCTGTGTTAAAGTTGACATGCTTACTTCGTTTGTTACGCTCTCTCCTCACCTTAGAAGTCCTGTTAGATGCTAGGAATGCCCCTGCCACTGCCTTTGGACAAGGTGCAGGGATTTTTAAGTGGATTTAGTCCCAGGTGATGTTCATAGCTATTAAATCAGTAAGAGGAGTCAACTGCAGATGAAGAACGCGTCTGCAGGGATAGATTAATAAAGCATAACTTAAGTGAAAAAGCCTGTGCTGTGCTTCATATTTTCAGATCGTTTTGAGATTTCTCTGCTGACGGGTTTAATAATCTTTTATGAGCTAATATCTTGAAGTTAAGGTGAAGAAAAGATCATTTTCACTGCTGTATATATAGATATTCTTAATTGTGATTAATTGCTCTTGGTTGGAATATTAAATCCATATAGAAATTATGAATTCATAAGAACCAATGCTCTTGCACAGGTTTAGTTATATCCCAGAAGAAAGTCTCTAAGGGTCTGACATACCACGATTGAGGTGTTATTTACCCCAAAGTACAGTAGCAACACGTATTTGTCTTGCATGTGCCATCTCGTGTTTTTTCTCACATAGAGCCATGTGTATGTGCTTTTGTTCATGGTTTATAATAACCACTTAACAGAAGAGGTTTTTCTTTCAGATCTGCTCAGAGTGCACCGAGCCAACGCTTGCACAGAGTCTCTGTACACTCTGCAACAAGTGGTTTTGTTACCAGTGCACAGATTTGCACCAGCACCAGAGTGTCCCTGCCACTTCACACTGCCCAGACTCGTACCAGCAGCAGAGGCCCAGCGCCGGCCAGTGTGCTGACCTGCACCAGCGAGGCTCCAGCTCCCTTCCTCCTGCAGGACAAGGTAAGATATTTATGCATTTATGTCAAGATTTCTGCATGAAAAATGATTGTTGACTACATTATTTATCATTCCAAAGCCATTTTTTGCTTTCCTCCCTGTACTCTGATCGTTTGTTTTCATTAATCATGCTTCAGCAGAAACCATCTGCAATGAATAATACATGATGTTGGCGATGGCTGATTATAGTTCCTGGAGATCCATGTGTTTTATTACACCTATCTTTAACACATGGCCCAGTTTTCTTGGTACTTGGGTGATTTCATTTTTGCTAATATTAGTGTGCTGCTATTTAAAGCCCTGGAAGAAGCTGTCAGATAATAACGAGCACGTCCTAGAGAAATTTTAATTGTGACATGGGGAGTGTTACAGTTTTGTTTGTGTACTTGTGAGAAAAGCTGCGTGACTGCGTGAAGAGACAGGATGTGGTCAGTCATATCAGCCTGATGCACCCAAGGTGATGCTCAGCTCTTTGCCACATATATCTGTGATGATCTTCTGGCAGGAAGAGGTTAGCTGAGGGGAGCTGGCCAGCAGAGAGCAGCAGCGCCGCCACCGCCTTGGCCTCGTCAACTTATTGTTAGATGCACGTCATCTGGGTCAAAAATATCTTTACTGACCTAGTCTGAAATGTGTAAAAAAATATATATTTATATATTTTTTTGTTTGTTTCATCTGTATTTTTGTAGCTGATGGTCCTGTAACAGCTTTCTACAGGCATGTTGTTTACAGTAGTTGCCTGTTTATCATTTACCAGTCTCAGTGTAACCTCAACTTCCTTCAGCTTCTGCTTGTTTCCTACAGCTATGAAAATCTACTCATAGAGCTATAAAGATTTATGGGTAACATTATATCTGTTTATTCAAACTGTATAAAACGCGAGACACAAGGAGGCCAGTTAGAGACTGCAGACCTCCACCTAGTTTGTATAAAAATCTGCATCTGGATCCAGACCACAGATCAGAAATGAATCTGTCTGAAGTTGGGTGTTGCTTGATCTCGGGTAAAGTTTTCCACCGATTCTGTCCATACTTTACTAACATCACAATGCCCTTGGCAGAGGTGAATCAGAAAAAAAAGAAACAACTTGTTGTTTTTATTTAGGCTTTGTTAGTGTCCAACAGCTCTGAGAGCACTGCACCAAAGATTCTCTAACACATAACAAGATGCATTAAAAGCTGCCCTAATGGTATGAAATGACGTTCCAGTCTCCTAAGTGGGTAGGTCGAAGTGCAAGAAGCATTTTGTGGATAGATGAAAGTGGATTGGGATGTGCATCTCTCACAATGGGAAGCGAAAAGAAAAAAAGAAAAGATTTATTATTCTCCTTCAACTTTGGTTTGTTCTCCTTTGAAAGTAAAACTGAAAAAAGACTTCAAAAGCTGCTGCATGGTGAGAGACATGATATAAATTCTGCACTAACCAACATCAGGTGCTGAAATAATTATGTGACATTGTGAAAACTAACGTTTTTAGCTTGCTATAGGTGTTGAGCTCTTTCTCTGTGGCGATAACAGAACATAACTCACATTGTCTTGTTTTTGTCAGTCTGAGCAAAGTGGCAGTCCTTTAGGAGAAACAAGCCAAAACAAAGCATTTCAGACAAAATTAAGAAAAAGAAAAACATTTGTTTATTTATTTATTTGCAGTTTTCAATATTAGAAAAGTGGATTTTGAGCATTAAAGCTTGTATTAATATTCTAGTAGATCCCAAAAGTGGTTTGTAGCTGTAGGCTAGACTGTTTGAGCGCCATTTTTGCTTTTGAAGTATATAATTCACACTACTTGATCTTTTCTGATAACTTCAAAGGGCACATTTTAACATGAATAAGAATGGATAGATTGCCATCATTAAAGAAAAAGCTTCATGCGTGGTCTCAAGTCATTTATAGATTTCCAACTTTTTTTTGTTTTTATAAATATTAGACTTAAAACTTAAAAAATGTTAACAAGTTCTTCAGATAAGCTCAGTCAAATTTGGAGTTTGCTTTTTCATGCAAACATTTCTGTTGAGTTGACAGCGCTGCAAGTCGGGTGCGTTTTTGAAGAGTCATTACTGTAATGCTGCATGTTAACAGTCTTGCCCTAAGCTCTGGGTGTGAATTGCACATTGACTGTTGCTAATGCTTCATGCTCTCCGTCTCCTCTCCCTCCTCTCTCTGTATGTCTTTCGGGCCCAGGGTCGTATCCTTGCTCCCTCCTCATGTGCCACTCTCACAGACAGGAGCCTTTGGAGCTTTTTTGTGAGTCATGTGACCTTCTGTGCTGCAGCAGCTGTCACCTGTCCTCCCACAAAAACCACAGGTCAGTCCTCAGATGCACAGCACAAGGACATTGCTGAGAAGGGCTAACCACAGGTTAAACACTTCCTTTCCACTGAAACGCTTTTTAACTGCCTTGTCACTTTTATCACGTGTATCTGCATACAGTACCCTTGGCCAGCCTAACTTCCATTAAGTATTCATACCCTTTTGTTTTCTGCGACGTTACAGTGCACTCGTTGCCTTCAAGGTCACCTGCATAATGTGTTGTCCTTTGGGGAAAACACATTTAATTCTGGTGTTATTCATGCTCAAAGAATAAATTAGCAAACTTTCTGTGTGGTAAATACTTTGCCTGTCGTGCGTTCAGGGTGGTGCAGATCGGGAAGGCCCTGCAGGATCAGCAATGGCTCTTTGAGAGCCTGATGGTGCAAGTGGAAGAGAGGAGATCTGCTGTGGAGAACAATGCTAAACAGATAGAAGATAGGTCAGTTTCAACTCATACAGTCACAGTCAGAGCCCTCGGCTGTGGGCAACCTCTGCTACAAATGGTCAATCATCAAACAACTTGAAATGAGTAAATTAATACCATGAATGTTGCTTTCTTGCGTGATTTGGAAGAATTTGAAGCCTATCTCCCCCTTTCTGTCCGTATAGACTTCATGGAGTAAAGATCGCTCACAGAAAGTCAGAGAACCAGATTAAAATGGCAAAGATGATTATGATGAACGAGCTTAACAAACGAGCCAACCTATTAATAGAGCAACTGGAGGTAATTACTTTCTCTTTCTTTCCTTCTTATCGTTCAGCCAGGCGTGAGTGTTCATGCAGAGAATCCATAACTGCCATGATGTAATCAGCCCTGAAAGCAAGCAAACAATAGCCAATAATAATCCGTAAAAATGGCTTAAAGTCAACATCTCAGGAGCTACTTCTGTCAAAAAAAAAAGAAGTTGTTGATAAGACTACAGTCTAGCTAAAAGGTGTTGCATCTGCCAGTAAATAATGGGGACTTCATGCATATGTTTTTTGTTTTTTTTCTGCAGAAGATTACAGAGGACTTTCAGCAGCGTCTGGAGGACCAGCTGCAAGGGGCAATAGAGATATGTGGCCAGCTGGACCACATTCAGAAGTTCATCACCTGGGCCACGACCCATCACTGCAGAGGCCCGGTGCTCTTTAGCAGGGCTCTGGTGAGACAGTCAACAGATGTCTGCTGCCTTGTTATAACACACGTTCACAGAGAGTTCTGTGAGGAAACCAATTCATTTCCTTGAGGAAGTAGAACAATGATTATGTTGCTGTATTAAACCTCCTAAAAAAAAAGGACCCCTAACCCCCATGTTAAATACTTTGAAACAAAATAAGCCTCAATGCAGAAGCGGTGTGAGAAAAGGTAAATACCCCCATGATTCAATACTTTTGTAGGAGTAACTTTAGCGGCTGGAACAGGAAGTATTTATTTTCTGTATGTTGGCGTCTGTGTATCTTTAAATGTCCATTCAGAGCATTTTAATAGTTGAAGTATGGACTCTGACTAGACTTTTGGAATACCTTGATACTTTATTTTACTTACATTGTTTTCATACACTCTGTTTAAGATTTGGTGATGTGTTTGGGACCATCGTCTCACTGCCTGTCAGACATTTGACTGGAGTACTTTATCATGCAGAGGAGTTTATGTGAGGCTCAGTAACTGCAGTGCCAACGACCTTTAGCATCATCACACCTTCCCCACATTGCCTCAAAGCTATTATGAGCCGTCTGATTTGCTGTGCTTGGTTTTTCTTCAAATGTTGGCATGCATGACCAAAGTGTTGGCGGTTAACTCAGGTGCAACATTGCAGATCAGGGACATGATGCAATTTATTTTTAGAGAAAAGCTTTTCTCCCTTCCACTCTTTCAAATAAGCTATACTTTAACTGGAAAGACTCTCATATAAATTTGTTTTTATTGTTATTGTTTCATCATTTTGCTAAATCAATAATGACATGATATAATATGTTGTGTATTGTTATTCAAATGAGGTCTGGTAAGGATGATAAGATTTTTCTTATATGCTTATTTTGTAAAACAGATTTGCACAAGGATCTACTTTCTTTTTCCACATATATCTGAAGTGAAACTCTGATTTTACTTATACTTATAAGCCAGAAGAAATGGCTGAAGTTGCTTTCGTGACTTAAGTTCAGCTTGGTCTCAAAAACTGCACATAGTCTGCATTACTGCTGGCGTGGAATTTAAAAGATGGAGACATCATGCATTTATCAGGCAGCTGGGGTTTATAAATAGATGTGATGCATTATAGGAGTTGTAGGTTGCAGTATTTTCTGAGCTGAACACATACACCCCCCCCCCCCCAAAGAAAAATCTGGATATCATGGCCTCATTTACATCATCAGTATTCAAGCAACACAGACAGGATTGACCGCTTTCCTCCAAAAAGTGAACAGCATGTAGCTCTCAGAGATGATAAAGGACATAAACTGAATGGAGATTGGGGTTTACAGCTAGACTGAACGGGAGGGACCATCAACAACCGATTTCATCGCAAAGAGGGCAAAGTACCAACTTTTTCTGTTTCCACTAACTACAAAATGCAGAAATGCACCGTAAAAATAAACAGTATTTGTAGCTCTCACTGATTTTGTTATAGAGACGACTTCCCGACATGAGACTGTCAGATTTTAAAGAGAATCATCAATGATCATTATATTGAGAGGCGACTTGAGTGATTGTTTGCATTTCAAAAGTTTTACTTTTTAAACCTGGAATATATAAAATTTCAGCCTGTTATTTATGAGATATGTGTGCTTCTTGCAGATTTCCCTCCAGATGCAGCAGCTGCTTGAGGCGTCTTTCCACTCAGACTCTTGGAGTCCCGTCAAAATCAAATTTAACTGGGATGCAAGTTACTGGACAAAGCAGATTTCCTCGTTAGGTAAACTGAATGATGGTGAAGCAGAATGACTGGTATCAAAATACTCCATGTTGTAAATAATAATGTAAATGTATGAAAAATAGCCTGGAAATAAAATGTCACCAAAAAGCTAGTGCATTAGAAACCAATTATATGGTTGACATTAGTAAATTAATTCTCAATTATTTAAGAGATTTTTGTAATCCTAGTTTGTCACATACAAACTATAAGAAATGATGGCAAGTGTGTCTCTTGTATAATTAGTTGTATTTGTATGCGTGATTTACTCGGTGTGTTATTTTTGAACAAAGCTCTGATTGTGGCTGTTCTTCTGCAGGTCAGCTGACTGTCGAGGGTGGAAGCTGCTCCTATCCTTCAGGCCTGGCCTATTCCAGTATCATGAGGCCCCAGCCCATCGCCTGCTTGACTCTCCCGTCTGTGGTTCACAGAGGTCGAGAGGCAGGCTGTGGGTACCAGGCCTGCTGCGAGCCACAGATGTGTTGCCTGCATGGCATCCCCCCCCAGGCAGATCTGTCCAGTCTGGACAAAAGCCAGAAGGAAACCACTCATTGTAACTCTGCCTGTACTCAGCCTGCTCTGATTTCTGCATCCCTGCACCAGAACCAGCAGCTCCAGAGGTGCTGGGACGCAGAGAGCTCCTTGCAGTGTCCTCCACCTTCATCTCCTGTCCCAATTATTGGACCAATCCAGCTCAACTGCAGCCGAGGGTCTGAGCCCCTACCGCGCTCTCAGTCCATATCCTATCTGTCTTGTCACCAACACCAGAGAGAAGTTCTTTCAGACAGTCACGCTCAGATAAGCGCAGGCCGCGGCAGGCCGGGCCGGCTGGGCCCGTGTAAGGGGAAGTTGTCAGCCAGCACAGCTCTGCAACAGGAGCTCAGCCACACAGTGTTGGACAGAGATGCGATGAGTGAAGAGAGCTGGGAGGACAGACGCAGTGTGGAGGAGACTTGTGGGCGAACAGCAGCAGCTGAAAGCAGGAAGCTGCTGGATGAGGAGCTGCAGCTGGTGAGGAGGGAGCAGAGTCCTGTCCGACAGCAGCAGCTCCAAGCTGCTCTAGCAGCGGAGCAGCCGAGGACCAGACCTGCACTGATGCTCAAACACCACAGAGATGACCAGGTGAGAAACATGTTCAAAACTTTACAAATCATGCACAAAGCAAATCATCATCAGTTGCCACAAGACATCCAGAAGTTGTTTCAAATAAAAGAAAATAAACATAATCTCAGGGGAATATGTAATTTTAAAAAACAACATGTACGAACAAACATCAAAACCCACTGTGTATCAGTGAAGGGAGTCAAATTGTGGAACAACTGTAAAGATGAAATGAAATCATGCAAATCACTAAGTAAGTTTAAACAAATCTTTAAAAACACTACTCTGTATGGATACAAAACGAAAATGGACACATGAACTGACAGCCAATGACCAAAGTGCCTTGCTCAGCTGAACCACTTTTTCTTTTCTTTTATGCTTTTCTTTTTGAAGTTGTGGGAAATTAAGAAACGGTAAAAACAGAACATTAGAAGGGGTAGGACTGGAAAAGTTTTTTGAAACTTCATCCTACACCCTTTCAAACAGGAAATATTTATTTACATATATATTTGTCTCTTTAATTTGCTTTGTTTTGTTTTTTTTTTCGGTATATACATTTTATGTATTCTGATTATTTTGTTTTTGTTTTAACCTGTTTGAATAAATAAATAAATGAAATGAAATGAAATGAAATATTCAATGAAAGTCCTTCAATTTAAGAACCGAATAGAAAAACAAATGCAACAATCATACACAGTAAATATAAAAGATGTATTAATATAACAGTGGGGCCAACAGTGTAGATATAATCAACTGTAGAAGTATGTGAACTTTTACTTCCTGTGAAGACACCATGAAGCTGCACAGCACACAAAACCCTGGAAGTCCTTCCACCATGACTAATTTCTCATAACATTTGCTGTCACAATTTGAATTAAGCTGGCGAATGTGCTGCTCAGAAGCCACTGTTTCTGGAGAGCAGTGTGTGTCTGAAACGGGACTTAGAATAGATGACAGATGTTCTCTACGTGCAAAACTACCCAGCACACCTCTCACGGCATTAGCAAGACGGAAGTCTTTATATGTTTTTACGTTTCTAAATGTGAAAGGGGTCCATATAACACGAAAACCACATTTATCTGAGACTCTCTGGCTCCATGTTGCTTCCTTCTATTTGCATCATTATGAAACATGCAACAACATGACACTTTTTCACAAGATTTATCAGACTGTCATTGCATCTGATGACATTCAGATTATGTTTTCTTGCTCTGAAAAATAAATAGAGCTCACTTTATCTTCTCTATATCATTTCAATTAGACGTTTTCAACACAAACAGTTGCAGCAGCGGCAGAAGCAACACTACTCAGATGAGCTAAAGTGAATAAATTTGATTACATTTTCTGAAAGTAGTAGATTTCTGACCGTTTTTCAGTCAGTCTGAACTTAAAAAACTAACTAACTGAACTCAAAGAATATTTTGCAAGATCTGTTCCATGGGCCGATTCTTCATTAAAACATGAATAAGCAGAATTACACAATTACAGCCACTTGATATGGAGCGAGAAAAAAACCAAACATGCATACGACCTGAATAAAGTATCTAGTGCCTGTCAGTGCAGAAGAAATATGTCTGAGAAATATTTTTATCTACAAACAGCTGCACTACAAAGGTTTCTGGTTTGGAAATGATCAAAAACTGAAGACTTCAGTTGTGGCTGGACAACATGAATCATAGAGACACACATAGACACAGTTTACTGCATCTGCTGTATCTACACACAACATTCAACAACAATATAACGGAAGGAGAAAAAAAATCCTGTGAACACTGGTTGAGTTTGCATTGACATGAAACATGTGGTGGGATTTTCTGAGCCTCGCTGTTAGGTCTTTCCTTAAATACGTGGTTGTTCAGAGCTGCTGTGGGCTCAAATGAGTTTTTAACTCACACAGTTCTTGCCTGTTATGGTAAACCACGCTGGCTGGCTTGTAGCAAACTCTCAAAAGCCACAATTAATCAGTCGGGTCGAAATCCTCTGAAAACACAAAAAGCAAGACACAAAGAGCCTAAAGCAAGATGAAGAAATTATATAATGTGATCACATTTGAGATTAATTAAAAGCCGGTGAAAAACCGTCTTGCATGTGGAAAAGAGTTACAGTCAGAAAGTTTAATTTAATCCCCATTAATGACCAGAACTAAAAGGAGCATTTGGTTTTGAAGCCAGAATACTCACTTCTGAACGCCGACAGCTTGCCTGAAAACAGATGGTGCAACAGAAAACTGCTCCTGCTTTCATGAAGAAAGGATGATAATGGGCAGCAGGGCGATCTTCGTCACAATCACACTTAATGCCAGAGGTTTTAGCAGCTGCATAATTATCTTTCTAAGAAATTCTCAAGATGTTTGATTAAAAGCACAAAGACATGTTATTTTTACATTTTCATGTCGCTGCACCTGTAAATGATATAAATACACTGGGGCACACTCATTTATGTACTTAACTTGTCATTAATGAGCCACTAAGGGAATAGTAGGAGCTGCCAGTTTGAGTTTAGCCCTCATTTGCTCCGGGATACATTTCTGCTCTCCATCTTTCCAAATAGAAGGATTAGAGTCTGTTTTTTCCTCTTCAGTCTGAATCTTTCATACTCTCCCAGGGTGTGCAGATCAGGCAAATGTTTTAATCGCATGATACTTAGGAGCGTGAGCTTAGTGTTAAGAAAACGTGAATATGTATGATGGCGCATGAGAGAAAGACAAAATAGGGACGGGGGAGACGTTCAGAAAGCTGGTGCTAAACGATGTGCCAGCCTCCCACCTTGCATTCGCTGAAGACCCAGCAAAGGTCGCTTGAAAAAGATTTGTGCACTTTTTAAATTGTAACGAAAGTGAGTAGGAGAGAGTGATCCTAAGTGGTTTATAGGTCTGGTTTTATCAAAGGGGCACAGTGAACCCCTGATGCTGAATTTGCATATGATAATTGGTTTGGTAACTAAACCTTTCATTGCCTGGACAATAAGACTAATATATGCACCATGTTTATTCGGATTGAGTTGTTTTGATTTTTGTTTCCAAATAGGCTCTGATCCATGTTTTTCATTCATTTGTCCACCTCGCACATCACACTCTTTTCCATCTCCTTTCAGTTGTTAATGGCATGAACAGGTGCATCTGTGCATCTGATTCAGTGAAGAACCCTGTTCAGTAGTGTGTGTTTGTGTTTCTGACAGAGCTCCACATCCCTAGAGCTGTCTGCGACAGCCCACGAGTGTGCATCTGATGTGCAGAGCAACAGGCTCAGCCCTGGTTCAGTGTGCACAAGGAGGAAGAGACGCTCCCGCAGCATCCCGACGGAGCTGACAGCCCCATCCAGCAGCCCGTACGCTGAGCGGCCCGCGGGATGCACCAGTAGCAGAGAGCAGGGAGATGCAAAGAAGGTGATCCAGCATCACAAAAAAAAACAAACTAATAACTGAGGCTGCGCTACGAGACAGAAGAGAAGTTATTCACAGCTAAGTGATCAACAGGGGTTGACTTTTCAGTGGGAAAGAATGAAAGAGAAAGAAAGAAGTAAACAGAAAGAAAAAATAACCTGGTCAGCTAGCAGCTTGATATAGTTCCAGCCACAACTGCAGGTACAGATGTCAGATTTGATAAATTAATAACAATGAAAATGTAATCTCTGGTACTACAGACATGGCTTTAATTGATCTGCCTTCATACGTCCAACTCGGAAAAGAAGTGCAAAGATAAATCAGTGTTCTTGCTGATTAAAGAACATTAAAAGGGCAAAAAATGAACTTAAAGCTGTAAAGAAAGCAGCTTTAAGATAAGTTATTAACACTATAACAGTTTTGTCACGAGACTACATACAACTTCATCTTTCTTTCTGATTTTTGCAGCTTCATGAGTTGCGAGCTCACCGTCCACATAAGAAGTGAACAGTTAATGTTTCAAAACAACCTGTCTTCCTTTCATTGAGACACAGAAAATTCAGGGGCTCATTTATAAAAGAGTGCGTAGGATTCATACTAAACGTGCACGTAAACCCAAAAGCCGAAAATGGCGGGCGCCAAAAGAATTCCGGATTTATAAAACCATGTGCACGCACACTTGCACGCAATGTTCGCTTTATAAATCACAGTCCAGCTGGAAGGTTGCGCAGGTGAATTTGCCTCATATCCCGCCCTCAACACGCCCACTTCATACCATAAATGGGCAATGCAAAGTAGTATTTGCATATGAATGAGCCTGCTGAGCATGCGCAGCGGCTTCCTGCAGCCTGTTTGGGCGTCAGGATGAATGAGACGTGTCGAGCCACCGTGCCACTAAATTTCACGGAATAACTGTAAAGATGAAATGAAATCATGCAAATCACTAAGTAAGTTTAAACAAATCTTTAAAAACACTACTCTGTATGGATACAAAACGAAAATGGACACATGAACTGACAGCCAATAACCGTGGCCGTAACGGTGGCTCGACACGTCTCACTCATCCTGACGCCCAAACAGGCTGCAGGAAGCCGCTGCGCATGCTCAGCAGGCTCATTCATATGCAAATACTACTTTGCATTGCCCATTTATGGTATGAAGTGGGCGTGTAGAGGGCGGGATATGAAGCGAATTCACCTGCGCAACCTTCCAGCTGGACTGTGATTTATAAAGCGAACATTGCATGCAAGTGTGCGTGCACATGGTTTTATAAATCCGGATTTTTTTTGGCGCCCGCCATTTTCGGCTTTTGGGTTTACGTGCACTTTTAGTATGAATCCTACGCACTCTTTTATAAATGAGGCCCCTGAACTTTCTGTGTCTCAATAAAAGGAAGACAGGTTGTTTTGAAACATTAACTGTTCACTTCTTATGTGGACGGTGAGCTCGCAACTCATGAAGCTGCAAAAATCAGAAAGAAAGATGAAGTTGTATGTAGTCTCGTGACAAAACTGTTATAGTGTTAATAACTTATCTTAAAGCTGCTTTCTTTACAGCTTTAAGTTCATTCTTTGCCCTTTTAATGTTCTTCAAGTCTTCAAGTCAAGTCTTGTCTTTTTTTTTCTTAGTATGACATCATGGATCCCAGACAGAGGAGAGCATCAGATGGGGTTCTGTGTGTTGTTAAGGAAACCTCATCTCAGACGACCCCACTCAGAGGAGGCTTCCCACCCTCACTGTCCTATAAGATGGAGCCAGGTGCTGGAATACTCCATGAAATGAATTTTTTTAATCTAAATTAGCAAAATGCGAAAACTGAAGACATGCCATATTTCTTTCTTTTAATAGATCATCTTCCCACTTTTGTAACTGAAGAGATTGATTACGGAGCTAAGGAGAAACTCAAAGTTTCACAACGCAGCTTCAGCAGGTGTGTGATCTCTGAGTTTAACACCTGTCTATGAACACAGGTATATTAGGGCAATCATTAATTCTTTGTTCTCCTCTGAAGTAACGGAGAAGTTTCAAAGGATTCGTGCAGACCGAGGGTCCCGGTGGTTTGCTTAGAGCGTCTGAAAATACTCGTGTCGCAGCTGCCACCACATGGACGGAGACAGAGCGACCCATTGCCTGCCAGCACGGCGGACAAGTCGGACACCAGCGCTCAACAGACAACCTGGCGTGATGCAACACCAGAGGCATGTCTTATTTATAGGTGTTATGTCTGTGTATGCAGAACATGATGTTTAAAAAAAAAAAAAGGAAGAGTTTTAAAAAAACACTTTTGTTCTGATGAAAATCGTACAGCAACAAGTAATATGTCGATTTCGAACTTTAAAGGTGTTTTTTTCCCACTCTCATCAGGTTCCTACAGATATAATGAGATAAATCTCTCTTCCCTTCTGTTCTGTTCTTACCGTAGGGGAGATCAGGAGTCTCTGACACCAGGAGGACTGCCCGTTCACTCACCACGCCGCCGTATGGAAGCCAACAAACTCGTCAATTCACCACAAATTTAACTAACACTGACTTTCACCTCCATGACGACAGAGGGAGACTTAGTTCCCATAAAGCATCTGCGCCGCCATCCACTGACTCTAAATATGTACCCGTAAGTTACTCTGCAGTTAATCTGGACTCTGACTCTGATCCCAGGTCAGTGTCGGAGGATGCTATGTTTTCTCCAGTTGACCCACAATTAGATTCAGATGCGTCACCAGACTCTGACCCAAATGCACAGTCGTCATCTGAGGCTGAGCTTGAATGTGAGGTTAGAAGGAAACTGGTACCTGCAAGTGAGATGGATCTGTGTGGGGATTCAGAGCCAAGTCTTGAATATGATGCAGATCCAGAATCGGATGCAGGAGCAGGATCGGAGGATGTCCAAGGACTGGATGCCGGAGCAGAATCGGGTGATGGTGAAACCGAGTCTGACACCCAACCCGAATATGATCCAACTTTTCAGGCTGAGACTGACTCAGATCCTCTGTCCGAGCAGCATCCAGACTCACAGGGCTCTGTGGAGTCTGAGCTTGACGTAGAATCCGACTTCGAACTGACGACTGACGATCCGCAACCGCTTCGCTCTGACCTTGAGGAAGAGCCCCAGGACAGTCCTGGTCACAGGCCGCTTCTGATTGCAAACCCCATGGTTCATAGAGGAACTGAGGGGGCCCAGCCAGAGCAGGACAGTGCTGAGATGGACAGCGAGGATTTCTGTGCCGTGTGTCTGATTGGAGGGGAGCTGCTATGTTGTGACCGTTGTCCAAAGGTCTTCCACCTGACTTGCCATGTTCCGCCTCTGCTGAGTTTCCCCTCGTAAGCTTCCTATATTGTAACCTGAAATGTGCACATTTAGCATCTCTCTCCTCCTCTTTAACAGTAGTGAGCAGTTGTAGTGACTAACCTGGCGCTGTTTATCCTCCTACTCAGGGGGGATTGGTTGTGCAGCCTGTGCAGAAATGCTGTCGAGCCAGAAGTGCAGTACAACTGTGAGGGTGAAAGAACACCTGGAGAACACGCAACGCACGGACTGTCTGCATGTGACAAGAGAGTAAGTCTTTCCAGTACCAATGGATACCAGTTTTTGGCTTTGTTTGATATTTTTTCTCCCAAATGTTTAACAATTTTTGATGATTTTTCATTGACCTTTTTGCAGAAATGCGAGCGACTGAGTCTTCTGATCCTCAGCAACATTTTGAGCGCTCCCTTCCACGAACCCGTCAGTCCGCTTGTGAGAGATCATCATGTTCTTACACTCCATTTACGGAGAAAGCCAACCCATTTTCACAACATAATTTATTTTTCATTATACTTACAGGCACACAGCAGTGCCCTGAGGAGTTTTCCCCCATGTTTAAGCAGACACAATCCCACTTTGATTGCCGTTATATTTGTCAGTGTTTGCAGGCTTTACAGCTCCCCGGAGGATGTTTTCTTTTAAACAAAGTTACTCTCAGATTCATCAAAGTGTAGTTTGTACATCCTTAGGGCCACAAAACTGTGGTGAAAGTATTTTTATCCTCATATGATATTCACAAGGCATATTGAAAAAAAAAAATCAAAAAAGCACAACTCATGTTCACATCAGCTAGCAGTGTTTGTTTTCTGGCTGCACTTATGTGTGTTTTGCCCAATTTATTAACATTTGACAGGAGATTTCTGCAGAGTAAGTTCTTGTGTTAAAGAGAGATGGCAAATGGGTAATTAATTTTGAATATATCGCTTGCTGATGATGGAAAAACTCCATGGGGTCCTCTCAAAGCTGTCGCTTAAGTTTACCTCCTATTGAGAGCTATTGTCCCGGCATATGTTGTCATGGGTAACTGGCCTGGAGGATGCCTGATATCCACTAAGATAGTTTGTTGTACATAGTTGGAGCCACATTTCCTACTTTGATACCAAATAAAGATAATATCACTGCTTTGTTGTGCAGGCACGCCATTACTACCAGATCATCAAGAGGCCAATGGATCTGTCTGTGATCAGAGCCAAACTCAGTAAGGGGAATCCCAGACATTATAGCTCGCCAGATGAGTTTGTCGCTGACGTCTATCTCATGTTCCGAAACTGTGCAAAATTTAATTATGTAAGTAAAAAGAAAAACAAATGAATACATTCATTTCGACTTCAAATTATCTTGATTTTATTACTTAGAATTTTTGATTTGACTTTAATAGTGTTTTTTTTTCTCTCTCTCTCTCTGACCACAGCCGGACTCTGAAGTGGCCCAAGCAGGCCGCAGCCTGGAGTTGTTCTTCACCTCCAAGCTGAAAGAGGTTTTCCCAGACAGAGGTTTCCCAATGGCTGAGGCGGACTCTGATAGCGATGAGTACGATGAGGCCTACAGGACGGCTGAGAGTGGTTTCCTCTGGCCAGAGAGGAGGGAGCAGTGCCACGGGAAGAGGAAGAGGAGACAGTCGCTCAAGTCGAGGCGGCATCACTTTTAAACCACCGGTGACTGGAATGAAAAGGTGGTCGCCAATGTGTTTTTAATTTTATATGTGTTTAATAACTTTTTTTTAATTTATCAGACTGCCAAGATTGTTTTTACTTTACTTAAGTGTTCTGGTTTCCAGTTAAATGACAGAGCTGCTGAGGCATTCCAGTCTTATGGAAAGGTATTCTACAGTATTTTTGTGTCAAGTGTGAGGAAATCAGCTACATATTGGCCGAAATTGAGACATGCGACAGGACACCGATGCCAAACACACCAGCAAATTACAACTGAATTGGTTGTTACAATGGCCCAGAGACAGGACAGACACCACCCTGATGGGAATGATGTGGCACGACTTTCAGAGAGCTGTGCATAAAGGAACTGTAGCAATGTTGGGAAGAGTGGGCCAAACTTTCCTCCGCAACAATGAGAAAGATGTGATAATGTCACCCAGAAAACAACGGCTACATGTACGGTAGTTGCTAAAGCTGGTTCTACGTATGACTGAAACATGGGGTGTACTTAGTTTTTCCACACACCGCTTCTGTATTCTGGTTAAGGTTTGGTTAAATGATCTATGTCACTGTGTAATATGTCAAGTGTTCCTATACTTCTGAGGTTGTGTTTATTACCTCATTTTAAGACCTGATAAGATTTTTTTTTTATATCCTTTTAAATTCTTTGAACTAAAAGAAGGCTACTTTCTTTTCCACGTGACTGTAAAATATTTTAAATACATACAAATGCAGGAAAACATTATTATTCCTGCTGGCAGCTGATCAATAGAATGAGTGTAGTCATTTATATAGGTTGCATCATCTATACAATGATAAATGTATCTCTATAAATGTCAAAGATTGTATGTTTTGCTGCTGCGGCCACACAACATGTTAATATAGGTAGTTAATGCTGTTTTTGTTTATCATATCACACTTTGAACACTGTTTTTTTTATATTTCATCCTAATGCTTTGCACTTCTCTTTTTGTATCTCCATGCAAACCTAAAAAAGGAAAAACAAAAACGGTGAACATACTTTATGCCATATGCTGTATTGTACAGAGAGGATGGTGTATTTGGATGTTTTTGCACTTGTATTGGGCTGTTTTTGTGTAGAAGACCACAGCCATGACTATTCATAGTACTGCAATGCTGGTAAATTCTGCAATATGTCATATTCATATTCATGTTTGACGTGTGCTTGTATAGGGCATTATTTTACTGAATTTGTCAATTATTAAAGGATTGCAAGATATTATCTAAGCTTTTCTCTTTAAACAATTCTGTCTCTGTAGTTTATTTTCCCTAAAAGTTGCTGAAGTAATGCAGAAAGTAACAGATGACAAGTCTGTTGTGAGAGGATGTTTTATTCCCATCAAACAACCGTAGAACATTTCATTTTTCAAAACATTTCTTTTATTTCCTAAACATATCAGGCTTGATGAAAGTTTCATGTATTGATATGATTCATTACTGATTAAATGTCCTTACTACTTACTGAGGCACAGTGTTTAAATGAAATATGTCATTTTGTAAGAACATTTTGTTTTTGCTTTGCTGGTTCCCTGCGGCTTGATGTAGACGTCACTCAAATGAGTAGTGAATCAACAGCATATGTCGTGTAACTTCTTTTAAAAATAACAAGTAGTTATATTTCCTTTTGTGTGGGGAAGATGAATCAACTGTAGTTGCTATCATTGTTTCAGGAGTTTCTTGCCGTTACTGTAGCAGCCTACAGTATAATTGGCACAAAGTATATTGATACCAATAAAATAAAGTAAAATATAAGTAACTCATGTTCTCTCTTTTTCTTCTTTTTTGTTTTTAAATCCCATTTCTTGTCAAATTCAATTTCAAACCTTTAATGTTTCAAGAGATGGACAGTGGACATGCTCTGAAAGCAGCACTTCAATATGCACAGCTGCCATTTTTAGATATATTTATAGGTGTAATGTTAAAGATTTCACTGAAGACACTGAACTAAATTGTTTGTTACTAAACATGCATAGCTGAAAGTCTCCCTCTGTGTAACAAGTCTTTTTAACATTGTTCTTTTTTTATAGTCTCATTTCAAATTCGTACTGTATGTATGTATGTATATATATATGTATGTATGTATATATATATATATATGTGTATATATATATATATTTATATATATATATATATATATATATATATATATATATATATATATATATATATATATATATATATATATATATATATATATATATATATATATATATATATATATATATATATATATACATATAATGATTGGATGCCAGATCTCTGGAAGATCTGGCATCAAATTTGATTGGTAAGTTGAAAAAAAACCTCATCATTAGGGAATCCCTTGGTTTATGAGTTTTATAGTCTTTTATACAGTAGCTCTTCATCTGTTTATTTCTTGGTCTCGTCTGAATTTCATTATGTTGAAATCATTCATATCATAGCATTTACAGCTATTTATTCAATCAAACAAGGTAAAAGAGGAGAATGATGCCTTTTCATGGCCACATTAAACAAAACAACAAGGACCCCGTACAGTACGCCACTTAAGAGACGTATCTCACCTGACTCTTGCACAGACGTGATATCATCCGCCTGCCTGCCCTGGGGGACACTGCTGGCTCCTGCTTCACATCACACACTATAAAGGCTCTTGAAATCTGGATTTAAAGGTCTTGCTGCATGTAAAAAAATATTATATCTCAGATAGTTGTCAGATTTGGAGGGATTAGTGTAAAATAGCTTTACAAAAGCACAAAATTCCTCCCAACCTTGTTTTTGTATCTGGGTATCTATTTTAGATTTAAACTCACAATAAAAGAATGCAATGAGTCTTAATGGGTAAATTGATTTTTTTAGAAAAACATTGTAGACAAGGGCTGAGTAATGTACAGAAGTGTTATTATAGGTGTCCCAACAGTGAGTACAGATGATCTAATTTGCTGTTTGACTTCAGCTGCTTGTAATGTGCCGTAAAAACACTTCTATTTCATTTGAGGTTTTTCTCTCAATATATTTATTGCTATCTGCAGTTAAACAGTGTGTACGCAACACAGTGTTGGTCAGGGGGCATCTTGCTATGTTTCATTTGCGAACAATGTTTGTGACCTTTCAGTGAGCGGACTTGTAGTAAAACATTATGTGATAATAATGAGGCACTTTAGTGACCTTTGGGGAGCAATGAAAAGGGCAGACAGAAAAGAACAGAGGAAAAAAAACAGGAAGTGACAGTCCCTCGAACAAAATTTTGAGTCTTTTTGTGCTGCAGGGGGTACAGAGGCAGAAGCCGAGGTCAGCTCTTACTTTTAAAATGTTTTTATTGTTTTACATTTTTCTGTTGTCATTTTATTATCTTCATAACATGTCTGTATGGCATCACCAGCTGCTACACAGCCATCCTCTCCTGGAAGCAGATGTTTTAAACCTTAAAATTCAGAGCTGACGTTCCTTTGAAGAGTTGTGTATGATAGGTTTATTGTGCTCAACAAACTGGCCTTGTTTGGTTCATAAAGGTCAGTCAGTAAGAATTTTTTACCATTTGGTAAGGATGGAGCTTTTCCATGTGCATTTTAAGCACACATCAGAGGCATTATGTTGCTCCCAACAACTGCACTTGTGCGAATAAAAGGAAATGGATTGGCCTTGTACAATGCTTGTAACAATCTATTCTCCAATCAAGACATCATTTCATCACGATGAAATAATTTTAACGTTAATTAATCCCTTGCACTGAAGCTGTGTAGCAAATGGATAATATTTATCACATTTCACAGTTCCCTGTTTTTATGATAAGCTTTGGAATTAGCATATTGTTTTTTGAGGAACAATTTCCAAAACTTTATAAAGTAGTATGATTTGGCCTCTTCTTTCTTTTACACTCAGGTGTTACATGTAATTAAAATATACTTATGATATAACAAGACTTGTATTCAGCCATATATGTTATAAATAATGTATTTAGTGCCACACAATATATTGTGGATTGCTTAAAGTGCAAGAAAATCAAGTTTTGTTTGCACAGTAGGTACATCATTAGGGAAGGAAATCCTGACACTTTTTTCGTATTTATGTTATAGCACGCTGTTTTGGTGTGATCACTGACAACAAACCTTTTTGGATAGGATTCTACAGGCTCTGTTCAGGTGCCAGGATGTAAACACAATAATTACATCAGTGACATGTTATCTTAAATGAAGATGTACTAATTGACTGTACTGTCACTATTAAAGGCAGGGTACAGTAAGTGATTCTACTCAATTTCTATCCCAGAACACTTTAAAAAAAATATATATGTATATATCTTGTCACATTGTCTGAATAAAATATAAATATATATAAAAAGGAACAGCCTTGGCTCCAGTCAGTCACCCACAGGCAGTTGGTTTATGCTTGTAGAGTTGGTTTTGATTTGGAAATGCACATTCATGATTGGGCACTCTTTCTCCGGCACCACAAGAGGAACAGTGAGGGAGTCGCTATGTTTGTTGATGTTTTGTTTAAATATCAATAGATGTAATCATCCAAAAATCCCTTACCCTACCTTTAAACAGCGGCCTATTTTGAAATGATCATATTTTACTATCTTTATTTTTTACTTAACCCAAAGTCTCATGTGACCCTGTAGTCCCATGTGGAAAGATACCTGTTCCTGATTTGTTTTTGTTTGAACCACATAGTTTATTTTATACTTGACAGATTTCCATGTTATGAAGTATATTAGTAGTGATGTTTATAGCTTGTAAAGAGGAGCTGGAGCCAGTCTATGAATTATGCAATGTTTGAAAATGTTCGTAGCTTCTGTAATCAGGCACTTTGATAGAAAATGCACCTTGATTCATATCCCCATCTGCCTTTGCTGTGTCATAGTTGAAGCAGCAGCCGTATCCTGGAAGAGCATGTGATGTATGTGACAACGGTAACTGAATGAGCTCCTTCCATGCCAACAGTTTGTGCAGCAAATCAACAAGGCTTGTGAGGAAAACAGTAATGGCTGTATGATTGAAGTTAGTTATTGATGAAGCTGTTGGTGATGACAGATTTACTCATAAACGAATGAGCACCATCCCCGAGATGATATGTGTATACCTATCAAGCAAAATATCAGTGCACTAGTGGATTGTAGTTAAACACATGTAAGCTGGAGGACCTCATTGTCAAACATTGTTTCTCTTTGTTGCCAAGCAGAGAAAATGTGCACAGACTAAACATTTTACAACATTTTACTTCAATGTTTATGCATTGGAAAGAGGTGAACTATGTCCTTTCGGCCTGTTTAAGAATTTTCAAGAGCTGATTTGTTGCTTCGGTAAACTCTCACAGTTCGTAACTTTCGGGATTCTCACTGACTCATAGGTCACTGTTTGTTGTGTCACCCTGTTTAATTTTTTTTCCCGCAATCTGGTAGAAGTCCATTCCTCTTAAAAGGGACCGTGGCCATTGCTTCCTGGGTTTTTTCTGTTGCAGAGCACTACTCGAAGTTACAACCTCTTCACAAAGCTCATTCATCATGTGATGGATTGCCTTAAGCACTGTGCTTGGAGCAGACAAAGTAGTGGCGCCAAGACCACAGCCGAGCTCATCAGTAATGTTGCTGGTAAAATGCAGAGTTCTGATGAATGAAATCATTGGTTACTAATTATAAGGCACTTAAAAAAAAATAGCGTTTGCTTATGTTTCTCCAACTTTTTGTTGACCAACCAACCAATGACTAGATACATTCAAGAGTTAATTTATTACACAACAATATATTATTTAATTGTATGTATCACCCTGAGATGGTCTTGCAGTGTGTCCATTGCGTTCCTCATCTATTGCCCAGTTACCAGCTGAGGTGAGCTTTCAGTCTAAGGATATTAAAAAAGAATCCATCCATCCATCCATCCATCCATCCATCCATCCATCCATCCATCCATCCATCCATCCATCCATCCATCCATCCATCCATCCATCCATCCATCCATCCATCCATCCATCCATCCATCCAGAATTAATCCCATGGAGAATATGCTTTAGAGAACTTTTATATTATTGTTTAGGAGGATAATTTGTCACCTCAGTACACAAATTACGATAAGTACAGTATGTGACTTTAGATGCTGCTGGAGTCACATATTTATGGTCAATGCTTTCACTGGGATGTTTAATTACAGCACTTTTTTGTGAACAACATATAATGTTTCTATGCTCCACCAATGATTTATGAATATCTCAAAGTTGTAAGTATGAAATACATTTGAAAAATTGATATAATACTTTCCTTATATTTTGTGTATTTCATGGTTAGTTGAATGCTGTATCGCAAACTTTCCCATAAATATCCCATTGTTCTTATATAATCTATAACTATAATATAATTCTTATATAATTTGAATTATGCAATATTATCTTTATATGTAAAAATACATATATCATTATTTTGCTAGGCTTTGGTTCAATCTTAAGGCAAGACAAAAAAGTTCACGCTGCCCATTTACTCAAGATTAAAGATTAACAGGGACCTCCTTTAATGAAATAGCTAAACTTGCAAAAATACCACAATTTTAAGTTAACTATTTTCTAAATTGTTATCTAACTATAAAAAGCAACATCCAAAACCACACAAACAAACCATCAACAACGAAGAAATTATTAACTAGCTGTGAATGATGCTTTGAAAGAAGAGGGTAAGGGTTGGGACTCTTACGTTTTTGGTTGTGTCTGAGACAGTGTCTACAGCATCTTAAGATTTGGTCAAATATTTCACAGTGTGGAAGATCTGTCAATTATTTGCCCCCATAGGTTATTTAATTGCAGGACTAAAGTGTTTCAACTCACACCTGATGTTCTAATCCATCTAAATGTTGTAGATGGATGAAAACTGGAAACTGGGTGGATTAAAATGTTATTTTTTTTCCTATTTGTCCATTTAAAATTGAGTGAATTGGTTTTCTGTGATAACAAGGGGCAATATACTGCAAAGAACTGATACTCCGAGTTTATGAAGTTTGTTGAAAGACAAGCTACCTTCAGTTTGTCCACCAGATGGAGACAAGCACCGAGGCAAACTCAAGATGCAAAAAGGAATAATTGGTAGTTGTGGAGTCCTTGAGTAAACTAAAAAAAAAAAAAAAAAACAGAGATAGTTAAATGATGTGCAAGTCTATGTTTAAGCATTCCAAAGATCCGATCTACATGCGCATAATGTGCAACATTTTCAGACTGGATTATTTCATTTCTATGGCTATCATTGCTCATGCATAAGAAGTTTGTCCCTCTTCGCTTTCCATAGACACTCGCAAAAAGTTTTTAGGTGAAGAACAAAATGCAGAATGAAAATGTTCTCGTCTGATGGGTAAGAAAAACGTTTGTTTTTAACCAGCCGTCACACTACACACACACGACATTCATGTGCATCACTTTAGCTCCTGTTTGTCGGTGTCCTCTGAGGAGGAAACGCTTGTACGGAGATACACGCCGTTGCCATGGCAACGTGTACTATGCGGTAACAGCATTTTTTTCTGCTCGATTTTCATTTAAACAAGGGGTCACTTAAGTGATTTTTATCCAGTAAAAGGCGACCAAAGTCCGACCAATTATCACTTGCACGTATTTAGATGTCTCAGACACTTTAATTAATTGCGCATTTAACGTTGTTGGTTAATTAGCTGTTTTGATATTTTAGGTTTGCGCTTACATGACAAGTTTGAAGGCTTCGGCCGTCGAATGAGCTGCAGAAATAACAGGTAAAACATACACATCCTGTAATACTTACACAAGTATAGAAAAATATTTATGCCAATTTAGGTTACCAGTACTGTATGTGTGTTTCGTGTAGCTGTTACCAAGGAACACTATTTTTCTATGTCCACTTACTTTAAACACATTGAAAAAGGGGCCTTTTTAAATGTTTGAGTCAGGGGGACGATGACTGTTGACGTTTTTATATTGCAGTATTATTAATGTATATGGTATGGTATGTAGCCTATATGTATATGGTGTATATGTTTTGTTCAGGATACCAAATGCATTTGATTTGCTCTTGTTTCTGCAGTGGCCTACATATGTTAGATCTCTCCTCTTCGCTGGTCAAGACTGAGCCCAGCAAGGGCAGAGATTAGCCTTAACCAGGATTAAACCAATGAGAAAATTTGAATTTGTTGGCCCTTATCTCCTAGCAACACGTGGAGAGCCAAGAGCAAATGGCAGAATTTGATCTTTTGCTTCCTTATGGCAAAGCATGTTTTTTTTTGCCGAAAAAGACACTTATCAAACATGACCACTGAAGAAAACAGGGAAGCATGTGGTTGCATTTAAATGGTTTGTTTATAGAAAAATCACATGCATTGGTTGTTTGCAGCAAAAAAAAAAAAAAAAAAAGAAAGGAAAAAAGGGGTGGGGGGGTTGCTGACATGCACTCTGCTTTTTCTAAAAATACTGAAAGCCTAAAAGCATTGTGGCTTGACTTTTTCTGAGGAAGTAGCATGAAATCCAGTGATTTTGCAACAGAAAAGGGTAAAAAAGGACTATAAATGTATCTTTTGAACGTTATGCAAAGAACTGTTCTTGATGAGTTATTTATATCTTGAAATCCTTTACACTATTTGATGTGGGAAGCATTGCTGTCATGTGATTTACAGATAAGCATACAGATGCCATCCAGCTCATAAAATCCTTATTCTTACTACTTTATTTCTTGATTTGGCTTTATTTCGCAAAATTAGTCTTAAAGTTCCACCTACTTTTTGTCAGCTCTATAAACTCTATCGTCTGCCAGGTACAATATATTTTTACAGCTCTTTAGTAAGTCTGTTGTCAGCTTTAATGACTTGATCTTGATGTGTTATTGGTATATCACATTTAGACCACAAGCTCTGATAATCTTGCTGCATACCATTAGGATTCACTCCATAACTTGGTGAAGTAGATGGGATATTTGCATTCTAAACATGCAATTTCTTGCCTCATCAGGTAATGTAATTCCATGCTTCATTAGGACTGTGAAGTTTATCATTTGTCATCAAAGCCAAGCTGTCAATAAATGATTAAGTTTCACATGGGCAAAATATATTATTGGGACTCAAGCAAAACGGATAGCAGTGTACATTTTAATTGCCATTATTCTGTTTTTGTTTGCCTTTTCAGGATGTGTTTCACCAGCTGCCTGTTTCAGCTAGAGGCAATGTTATACAGCTTAAGCCAAATTTATTCTGCAGTTCATGCAATTAAAAAAAGCAAACTTCTAAAGGCCCTGAGCAATAATTGAAAAATGTGATATCTTGATGGGCCGGCTCAGATTGAAACATAGTAATTGATTTATCTGTACTGTACATTCAGCAGCATATTTCATTGCAATCTTATATATAGTTCTGCTAACTCTTGGTGTGTTGCAGTTGTCCTGCTGGGCAATGCCTTTAATTTATGGGAAAAGTACTATGGCCCTGGTGTGCAGAGCACAACAGGATACAAAACATAAAACTTCTTCTTTTTTTTGTACCTTAACGAGCTTATAAATGGGGTTTGCAATGTAGACAGTATATATGTACGGTAGTAAACATTAAGTCACCTGGTGCGTGTGAACATGCAACAAACATTAATATGTGAACCCAAAATGCATCTTAGTGATCAGATCTGACCTTCCTGCTCTATATATCCTTTATACACGCACCAGTCACTTTATTAGCTATACTGACTGAAGTAGCTGGTGAATGTAGATTATTATACAGCTGTAGCTTTGGGTAAAAGGAATATCCTGTAGTGGTTTGTGTTGTAAGGAATGTGAAGAAACCTCTAACTGAAGATGCTCTGTTGTTGAGTCACTGTCTTATGAAGAGGATGCTCAGTGTTGTCCATTACATTATTCATTTTATGAATCATCCTTCTTTTCACAATCACCTCTAAAGGCTCCAGAACAGTTCCTAGAACAAAGTCAACCTTCTTTATCAGTTTGTTCAGTTTTTTTAAATAACTACCTTTGATGCTGCAGCCTGAACAGAACAGATGACTGTAATTGCACTCTCCACAACAGACTTGTATGCAACATCTTGCTGAGAACACTGAAGGACCTGCGCTTCCTCAAGAAATAGTCTACTTTTTTTATTCTTGTAGATAGCGACACACTGTTGTATCTCCAGTTAATATGTTATCCAGGTGAACAATTAGGTATTTATACTCCTCCACCGTTTCCATTTCTTCTGCCATGATGAAAATACAGTTAAACTCATTCTGGGTCTTCCTTAAAATCCACAATAATTTTCTGTGTCTTATTCACATTCAAGATGAGATGATTATTCCCACACCATGCCATAAAGCGGACCACCAGTTCTCTGTAGTCAGTCTCTTGTCCGCCATCTTGGTATTTCTTGGTATTTCTTTAGATTACAGAATTCTGACTTGTACTGAAAGGCTGAGATGCAGAGAGTGAGGATAAATGGTGACAATACAGTCCCCTGTGGTGCTCCTGTGCTGCTGCCACCTTGTCAGATACACAATTCTTCACTGTTACAAACTGTGTTTTTTTGGTCCGGTAGCCATTGGCAACTGTGGAGGCTCCCACTTGAGTCCTGTGGAGTTTATTACTTAGTAAAAGAGGCAGAATTGTTTTAAATTCACTGCAGAAATGTAAAAATATGATTCTCACAGTACTACCTTTCTTTGAAGCAGGTGTATGATGGTGTTTTCGACTCCAACCCCACGAAAATAGCAAACTGGAGTGGGTCCTGAAATGGGCTTGTTTGCTTACTCAGACACTAAAAGTGTCCTGATGGGGTTGGAGATAATGATGGAGAAGAAGCACCAAGATCCACTTTTATTAGCAGTTGAAATCTGGGATGCCAAGGTGCTCCTTCACAGTAACTTGTAACTTGTCCAGGGTTACAAAATCTGCTGATAACTAGCACTACGACATTATTGTTCCTCTTCTGTTGGTCTGTTTAAAGTGTTTTGTTTTCTCATGTTGTCCGAAACTCATGTAGAGAGTTGCTGTTATCTGTAACATGGTCCTGCAGTCACGTCTATAAACATGGTAGTCCCTGTTTTGCTGTTTCATCCGTTTTACTTCCCATGGATCTTCCAGTGACGACCAAGGGGAGGAAATGGTTAAAATATTTTCTTTCTTGAACTTAAATTTTCTCTTGCCCTACATCTTTGACCATACATCTTTCAATGTACTTTATTCCATTTCGGGTTATTCAGGTGATAAACTCTTTTTTCGGGAAGTTTAGTCAGCCGCTTCTTCTTGTAAACTACTGTACTTTCAACTGTCAAGCCAACTCAACTCAAAGGGTCAGAAAAAACAGTATAAATCCAAGAAACAGAACATCATTCCATCCATCAAACAAAAAGTTCCAAATGGTCCAAACGGACCCCCCCCCCCTAAAAAAAAAAAAAAAAAGAACAAAACAAAAAAAAAAAAAAACAAGCCTAGTTTAAACAGAACTACTGCAGCAGGTTGCCATGATCAGCTCCTGAAATTTAGTTGAGGCAAATGAAGCTTAAACATACAGTAACTCAGGTTGAGCCACATTCTGTAATTTATTTGTCTGCTTCAAAAATAAATGAAAGTTTTCTACCATTAATGTAAAATATAACATTCTGGATGATGAAACAGGTTTTTATAAATTTGTGATGAAAAGAAAATTGAGGAAGATAAGGAATTGGCTTTGGAATTTATTTGGGTGGAAATTTTTTAGCCAGAAGTCTGAATCTATAACCTGACAAACATATTGATAAATTATTCCCATTTCTCATAACCCAGTGTGATATTTTCACATAACCATATTTGTTTAAGTCCACATTGCATTATATTAGATTACGTTACATCTTTCTTTGGCTTTTTTGCAATTCACCACAGTTTGTATATCACTTTAAGACAGATTTTTATATTATAACACATTTTGGAAACCACCACTATAAAGCCTAAGACCGGGGACAAATCAATGTTCGATCAGCAGTCAGGTTTGTGTGAATGCTTTAAAGATGTGATTTGTGAGGCTCACCAACATGTTGCAGGCTCAGACCAAATATCTAGCATTTATTTTAGAGGAATTTGTCAGGGAGGGGCTGATGAGCAGCTGCAGTCACTAAACAACAATCTGACCACACTGAAAATTGTGCAGACGGAACTTGACTTTAGGGAGAGTTTAGAGTTCTTATTACGATCTTATTGACACTGAGAGTGTAAGACAGAGTAAATACATATTACCTTCAGGTAATAAAAAAGACAAGCTGGTATGAGGGGAGAAAAGTCACAAAGGATCAGAGTCATCTATCCCTTGTATGTCTCCTCCGTCTGCGTTTCAAAGTGACATTGACTATTTATGTTTAGTTATTCCACAGTATCCTACAGCAACATATTTCACAGCCATTATATACAGTACTGTGTATATTTTTTCACTTGTTGTTTAAAAGGCAGAAATTGTTTTTTGGCAAAATGATGGAGAGGTGAGGCAAGTATAGACTTAAACTCTAATGAACTGTCGGCTCTAATTACTTCCTGCTTGAAACCGGAGATGAAGCAGACACAGTGTAAAATATGGCCCTGAGCCTGTGTAACGTTTGTTTGTCTTTAAGTGTGCCTGTGAGTGAGTGAAGATCATTGTTTCTAAATTTCTCCTGAATTTGGTGCCATCTCTGCTTTTTTTTGTTATTATTTGACCTAGTTCTATATTTATTCTTGTTTCAGTTCCCTATGTACAGATGAAATAAAAGATAACCATGCACAGAATTTGGCAGTACTTTTATGCTGACTTATAATCGAGTCAAGAAAAAAGGAACAGAGGCACTCTGGACCTGGTCCTTCAGGGATTTTTGGAAATATCAAGTCATTATTAGTTACATACAGGTACTTGGAAAGAAAATGCATCCTTAATGGAAAGCATTTTAGGTTCACAAGTGGCACAGGGGTAAAATTCTTATCCACAGCTACTGAGTGGTTTAAATCCCAATTGTACTTCCAGCAATTTGTGCCACTAAATGATGATGTATTTGCCACTCCATTAGCAATTTGTGAGTGTTTGGAGTTGCTCTGTGAAAAGTGGTGGGATTTGGCAGAAATGGCAGCAACCCAGTGCTTGTTATGGTCAGTCCTCCGGGAATTTCCTTACTTGTGGTTAAGATGAAGTTGTAGCTTTTGTCAGTGGCAGTCACGTTTTACAAGGATGTTTAATTTTACATGCATATTTTTATGGAGGTGTATTTTGTTGTTGGGTTGAAGCTTAAGTACAATTATTTCAATTAATAGTTTTTGGAAAAAACCTAACAAAGAAATGTGTAAGCAATTCGAATTTTAAATTTACTTTAAAACGACAGATTTGGAGATAGAGGATAGATGCTGCTATTTACTGTTTTTTAAGACCTGTACCTCAGTGACCCTTTTTATGGTCAGACTTCTCCCCCAAACCTGACCTCAGCATCACATATCCTGTGCATCAGAGATGTAGATGTAAGGAGCAGGGACGCTGATCTGGGAGACACCTGAGGCGCACAAGGTATTCCTCCAGTCACCTTAATCCCTCAGTGATACACTCATCATCAGCCTCTGTCTTCCACAAATGAGCTCTGATTGAGGTGACTGAAATTTCCAAAGGCTGTCACAATCGTTTTGATTGAAAAACAGACAGGAGATAATGGGAGAGACAGGCCTGTTATGAGAACCCTGTCAGGGCTAAAATAATGCATTACAGTGAAGAGGTTAAAGACGCCGCTTCCTTGTTAATAATTAATTGCTGTGCGTGTGGTGGATCCACTTCATCGCTCCCAGTCATCACTTGATAATTGCTTTACATTTAATTAGGCTTTAGAGACTGTTTTTCATGCTGGCTAAATTGTGTTTAAAATGAATATGGGCTCAGACAGAAACCACAGTTTGGTCATAAACCAGTAATGGAAAAAGTCACAAGTTGGAATAGGCAAAGTACACTGCACAGTATCTGTGATTCCTCAGACAACTGTAGACAAGTTTTCTGGAATTAACCTCATGAAAGGTTTATGTATTTGATATTGGGGACTGTGTGTAAAAAATATGGTGTTCATTAATAAACATTGCATGTGTAAAAGCTTGTTTGTATGCATAACTGAAATGATACGATACGATATGACATAAAACTGTTAAACAACCGGTCAAATTCTTGCAGGCTTCCAGTTGTGGAGTAGTGGGGTGTGATGGTGCATGGAAACAAAAAAACAAAAAAATCTATATAATTCAACCCATTTTAAAACAAAATTTCTCAGTTTCAATGAATGTCACGCCAGGTCAGCTTTGACTGATAGCTGCTATCCTAAAATGCATGTACGCTGTTGTTCTTTACACAGCATAAACATTTTGAACAGCTTTACTCACCGTCTGCAGTTTAGATTGTTGTTGATCAAATCCAGAGTTGCACTGAGTCTGGTGGTAAAGTAGTCATCAGTGAAGTGTTGCGAACATATGTTACCCCTCACTCACACACACGCGTTGACAGCATCAACAACATCGCTGTCCGTTGACTTTGAATATAGGGTTGTGTTAAAGGAGCTGTATGTAAGAGCAATAATAAAACGAATCATAAAATGACCCCGATATGTCAACAGACATTTAAAAATCATGTTCATTTCAAATACTTATGTCACTGACAACAGCACTCAAGACAGGATATTCCAGTTTAAAAAGAGGAGTTGCAGCCCTCAACTGATGTTTATGTTGTCATTTTTTGTTTTGGCCTGAAGCTCCACCCTCCACCTATCTCCCAATCACCAAGTCAGTATTGTTGTGGCATCCGGGTTGCCAGCTCGGCTCTAATTATCGCAGCCATGGCAGCCTACGTTCCTGCTGCATTCTGAAGCCTACCTGGCAACCTCTGGTCGGGGGGAGGAGGGGGAGGCTACACGCCGCTCAACAATATTTTGAAAGTGACTGCAGTACCAGTTTTGGCCATTTCTTACAGACGGCTCCTTTAAGTGCTGCCGAAGTGAATCATGGGTCCATTGTTGCAGTGGTAGCATTGCTTACGTCAGAAGTTGAGAAGTTAAACTGTTCACGGATCAGTATTAGTATCAGCCATGACAGACATTTGTTTTGAATATCAGACTTTCATAGGTCCCTGATCTTTAAAAAAAATGCATGGCATTAAAAATACCTCCTCTTTCAAGTTAACTGCTAAGCCCAGAGGTTCACACGCTCTCTATCACTCACAGAAATATAATGTGAGATGTTCTCAGTGAATAATAATTTTAAACGTCCATTTGTTTCAAATGTACAGGCTTGCATAAAAAGTTGTCTTGAAGGTTGTAAAGATTCAGTAATTTACAGTAATTACAGAAACTTTCAAGCACCACAGTATGTGGCACTGTGAATGCAATATATTAAAAACATGTATGGATCTTAATGTGTTTTTTTTTTTTTAACAAGCATATCCATTCCTTCCCACCCCTCCTTCTCACTCCACTTGGTATATTCAGTCTTTACAACAGCAAGTGTAGGAGTAGAGTACAGTATGTGGCAACTAGCTTTATATCTTTGGTGTAAATTTTATCTGACATTAGCAATAAAGTCAGAAAACGAAATGGCCTTTATTGACAAGTGGAAGTTGTTTTGGGGAAAGCCCGGTCTGATTAGACGAGATAGCATTCATCCCACCCGGGATGGTGCAGCTCTTATTTTTAGAAATTTGTCTGATATTATTAGACACTCCCTCTGACAAGCCAGGGTCCAGACCAGGATGCAGAGCTGCAGTCTTACACGCTTCTCTGCTGCTTCTCGAGGACTACCGCCTGCCAATAAAAATATAGGAATTCATCATGTAATTGGCAATTCTAACAAGGTGCCAAGCAAAATAGAATTGGTGTTGATTCCCCGCCCTCCAAAAGTTCACCAAGTGTGGTGTGATAGAGGCGTTAATCAAAATAACCTTGTAAAAATAAAAACCAATGTGCATTTAGTCCCAATTAAAAACCAAAAAATTAGATGCAGACAATCTTTAAGCTCCAAGTCTCTATTAGTAAATGATCTAATTACCGAGACCAGGAGTGCTATTTTCTGTTTAACAGCAACGTGGCTACAGGAGGCCCCCCGGTTACTTTAATTATCATATTCCCCGAAGTGCGGGCCGAGGCAGAGAAGTAGCAGCGATCCATAACTCCAGTCTTCAAATAAAATCTAAATCTAAATGCGATTATAATATGTTCGAAAGCCTCACGCTTAGTCTAAAGGGGGACACCAACATGATCGACTTAGCGGTGCCCATCACCCCTTTTTCTCTCCTCTTCTTCCATTTCCTTTCCTCAGATCAACCCTCAGTTATAAATTAGTAGTATCTCATAACTATAATTGTTCTCCATTGTTCTTGTAGTTTGTAGTGCTGGTCTGCCCCCTCCTTTTCTCTTCTGTGCATGTTTGCAGGCCAGACCTTCAGGAGCCACACGTTGCCCTGCAGTCGCACCCGCTGACCGTCCCACTGCTTGCTTCCACCTGCCTGTGTGGATGTCTGCTGTATATGCTCGCTGACATCCTGCCCCCCCCCCTCTGACCACCTCAGTGTCTGCTGTCTACTGCTTATATATAGTCATCCCTGTAGTGCACCAGTTAACCATTGTGTCTGTGTCGTTTCTCTCTTTTTCATTCTCTCTGGCTTAAAAATAATTTGTAAGGAAAGGGAAGTTACCTATTTAAAGGTATTCTCCCTGATCCGGAAGAGCTAGCAAGAATTTTGAAAGAGGCACCTCTAAGCCCCGCCCATTCGGTCCGAATGATACGGATTGGTCCAGGTCCAGGAAGGGAAAGAACCAATCAGATGCCTTCATTTTAAACCACGCCTCCCCCTGCCCCCCCTAAAACCGGCCTCGCTTACAGGTGAATGAGACATGGGGTAGTTTTGCTGTAAATGTGCTGTCCAAAATGTTTAATAATCGTATGCGCGTTCGTGTTTGTGGGGGCGTGGCTTTGGACGGAGCGCTCGTGGGTGGGGGCGCGGGGGGGTGGGGCTTAGAGGAAGCGCCACTTTCAAATCTTGCTAGCTCTAGGAAGTTGCATAGAATAACTTTAACCTCCTGAGACTTGGTGTACATATATGTGGAGGTCACACGTTTTATTGACTATGTCATAATATTCAATTTGTTAATGGGATGGGGGGCCAAAGAAACAAAAAAAAAAGCTTAAAGTTTATTTCCCTTGCTTCACAGATTTGTTTTTCTCACTGTACCATCAGGTAGGCTTGGATCTGAATATTTGTATATACTATTTGTTGGGAGTGAAGGTTGGTTGGACGGTGAGTGACCTTGAGTTATTCAAAGTAAACGTTCGGGTACCAGCAGACAACTACTGACTATTCACTGATGTCTCCATGGTCAGTCTGTAAGCTTGGACTAATCGGTCTATCTGGGTGGCACTCTCAACATGATTGGCATCCTTGTAGAATAACCCCTCAGCCAGCATCATTTTTTACTTTTCATTTGACTGTATGAAGGTACACTACAGAAAAAGTGGTATTACAAGGCTTGGCAGAGACCACCCAAACTTATCAGCACAGTATTTTCCCTAACTCTTTTACGAATAAGGAAGACTTTTGTGTTTAACACGTTAAAATCAGTCTTCATAATCATATTCATTTGCAATAATATATAAAAAAAAAAAAATCTTGTTAGCCAAATCAGTTGAGCTTTTAGTTTACTGTTGGTGATATAGAGTGATAATGATTTCCCTCTGCTTCCATCTTTAGATGACAAAAGAAGAATAGACATGGAACAGCTGTCTCCACGTCCAAGTACTGCTACATTGGAGAAGGGTGTGCCTGATATACGTCTGAAGAACGATGCAGACCTCAGTGTATGAAGAGCTTCTGTACTATATTTCCTACCATCCTGGTGCTGCTGTGGGGCTATGACCAAGAGGTGTGATAGCCCCACAGTAAAAATAAGTGTTGAAGGTACCTCCATAGTTCACACTACGTGCACCAGAAGAGGTTCAAGCTCCATTTCTGTGCTGCCTCACCTCTTTTCATTGGGGAATTTCATCTTCCTTTTTCCAAATCCAAAGCAAGCAGTGCTCAGTCTTGCATGCACACAGATAATAATCAAGTTAATTAGACCTGAGATTGAACAAACTGCAGCAGCAACTTAATCATTTGTTACTTAATGAAAATACCATATTCTGCAGCTCCAGAGACCAACAAAGTTTTTTCAGAGAACTTCAAATTAGAATGTACTTTAAAATTCAGGGGTAAGGAGATAATATTCTTAAAAAAAAAACTATCATAAAATGATGCTAACATTTTAAGTACGTACTCATTGGAAGTCAGAGACTGTAAGTTAATGAAGAGAGTGAATGCATTAATGTTTCCTTTCTTCTAAATTTCCACAGAAAATTTATGTATATGGGACAAAATTGGGTCAAGGTGGCTTTGGAGCTGTTTATGAAGCCACACACATTGAGACACAGACAAAATGGGCTATTAAGGAGGTTTGCAAACCAGCGGTGAGTAAATTTAGAATCCCACTGGGAGGCCTGTTTTTCAGTGTGATAAAAAGGTGCACTAATAAGAGAGGTCCATGTAAGGAGAGCTATGAATTCTGCTGTGATTTAACCTTCTGTCACATCAGCCAGGAAGTTCGAAGGTTAAAATGGTGGAAAATGAAATCAACTGTCTCAGTCAAATTAATCATGCCCATGTGATACACCTTGAGGCAGTCTACACCACAAACAAGGTAAGCTTTTCTGCCCTTCATATAACACACACAGTATTATTCAAATTAGTTGTTACGTTTTTAGCATGTAACACATAATTTGCCACTGTGTTTCTTTGCTTAAGTGTCTTTAAGGAGCATGCTAACTTACTGTGATTCTCATCTTGTTTCTAGAGGATTTGTTTGGTTAGTGAGCTGTGCAAAGGAGGTGACCTGAGGCAACTGCTAGATAAAAAAAAATTCTTCACAGAGGATGAGACGAGAAAAATAATCTTCTGCTTAGCTGATGCTGTTGCTTACCTTCATAAAAGAGGTAATGTTATCTTTCTGAATGACTCAGACGGTGTTAAATATTGTTTATATACCCTTTTATATATATATATATATATATATATATATATATATATATATATATATATATGAATGTATAATATATATATATATATATACATTCACCGACCACTTTATTAGGTACACCTGTCCAACTGCTCGTTAACGCAAATTTCTGACCAGCCAATCACATTTAGGCCTGTAGACATGGTCAAGACGATCTGCTGCAGTTCAAACCGAGCATCAGAACGGGGAAGAAAGGTGATTTAAGTGACTTTGAACGTGGCATGGTTGTTGGTGCCAGACGGGCTGGTCTGAGTTTTTCAGAAACTGCTGATCTACTGGGATTTTCACACACAAACATCTCTAGGATTTACAGAGAATGGTCTAAAAAGAGAAAATATCCAGTGAGCAGCAGTTTTGAGGGCGCAAATGCCTTGTTGATGCCAGAGGTCAGAGGAGAATGGCCAGACGGGTTTGAGTAGATAGAAATGCAACAGTAACTCAAATAACCACTCGTTACAACTGAGGTATGCAGAAGAGCAGCTCTGAACGCACATGTTGAACCTTGAAGCGGTTGGGCTACAGCAGCAGAAGACCACACCGTGTCACTCTTGTCAGCTAAGAACAGGAAACTGAGGCTACAATTCACACAGGCTCACCACAATTGAACAACAGAAGATTGGAAAACGTTGCCTGGTCTGATGAGTCTCGATTTCTGCTGCGACATTCGACATAGGGTCAGAATTTGGCATCAACAATATGAAAGCATGGATCCATCCTGTCTTGTACCAACGGTTCAGGCTGGTGGTGGTGGGTAATGGTGTGGGGGATATTTTCCTGGCACCCTTTGGGCCCATTAGTACCAATGAGCATCGTGTTAATGCCCCAGCCTACCTGAGTATTGTTGCTGACCACGTCCATCCCTTTATGACCACAGTGTCCCCATCTACAAATGGCTACCTCCAGCAGGATAATGTGCCATGTCATAAAGCGTGAATCATCTCTGGCTGGTTTCTTGAATATGACAATGAGTTCATTGCACTCAAACGGCCTCCACGGTCACTAGATTTCAATCCAATAGAGCAGGGGTGTCCAAAGTCGGTCCTCGAGGGCCACAGTCCTGCATGTTTTAGATGTCTCCTTGCTTCAACACACCTGATTCAAATTAACGGTCTTCACCAGCTTGCCATCAAGGTCTGGACAGCTCTGTTGGTGTCACAGCTACTTTTATCACAGTGTGCTGAAGGAGGGAAACATCTAAAACCTGCAGGACACCGGCCCTCGAGGACCGACTTTGGACACCCCTGCAATAGAGCATCGTAGGGTGCTCTATTAGCATCACGCAGATACTATCATGTCAATATGGACCAAACTCTCTGAGGAATGTTTCCAGTACCTTGTTGAATCTATGTTACAAAGGATATTATATATATACACAGTGGGGAGAACAAGTATTTGATACACTGCCGATTTTGCAGGTTTTCCCACTTGAAAAGCATGTAGAAGTCTGTAATTTTTATCATAGGTACTCTTCAACTGTGAGTGATGGAATCTAAAAGAAAAATCCAGAAAATCACATTGTATGATTTTTAAGTAATTAATTTGCATTTTATTGCATGACATAAGTATTTGATACATCAGAAAAACAGAACTTAATATTTGGTACAGAAACCTTTGTTTGCAATTACAGAGATCAGACGTTTCCTGTAGTTCTTGACCAGGTTTGCACACACTGCAGCAGGGATTTTGGCCCACTCCTCCATACGGATCCTTCAGGTTTCGGGGCTGTCGCTGGGCAATACGGACTTTCAGCTCCCTCCAAAGATTTTCTATTGGGTTCAGGTCTGGAGACTGGCTAGGCCACTCCAGGACCTTGAAATGCTTCTTACGGAGCCAATCCTTAGTTGCCCTGGCTGTGTGTTTCGGGTCGTTGTCATGCTGGAAGACCCAGCCACGACCCATCTTCAATGCTCTTACTGAGGGAAGGAGGTTGTTGGCCAAAATCTCGCGATACATGGCCCCATCCATCCTCCCCTTAATACGGTGCAGTCGTCCTGTCCCCTTTGCAGAAAAGCATCCCCAAAGAATGATGTTTCCACCTCCATGCTTCACGGTTGGGATGGTGTTCTTGGGGTTGTACTCATCCTTCTTCTTCCTCCAAACACGGCGAATGGAGTTTAGACCAAAAAGCTCTATTTTAGTCTCATCAGACCACATGACCTTCTCCCATTCCTCCTCTGGATCATCCAGATGGTCATTGGCAAACTTCAGACGGGCCTTGACATGCACTGGCTTGAGCAGGGGGACCTTGCGTGCGCTGCAGGATTTTAATCCATGACGGCGTAGTGTGTTACTAATGGTTTTCTTTGAGACTGTGGTCCCAGCTCTCTTCAGGTCATTGACCAGGTCCTGCCGTGTAGTTCTGGGCTGATCCCTCACCTTCCTCATGATCATTGATGCCCCACGAGGTGAGATTTTGCATGGAGCCCCAGACCGAGGAATAATTGCACCAAAAGTTGTTGCCTTCTCACCAAGCTGCTTGCCTATTGTCCTGTAGCCCATCCCAGCCTTGTGCAGGTCTACAATTTTATCCCTGATGTCCTTACACAGCTCTCTGGTCTTGGCCATTGTGGAGAGGTTGTAGTTTGTTTGATTGAGTGTGTGGACAGGTGTCTTTTATACAGGTAACGAGTTCAAACAGGTGCAGTTAATACAGGTAATGAGTGGAGAACAGGAGGGCTTCTTAAAGAAGAACTAACAGGTCTGTGAGAGCCGGAAGTCTTACTGGTTGACAGGTGATCAAATACTTATGTCATGCAATAAAATGCAAATTAATTACTTAAAAATCATACAATGTGATTTTCTGGATTATTCTTTTAGATTCTGTCACTCACAGTTGAAGAGTACCTATGATAAAAATTACAGACTTCTACATGCTTTTCAAGTGGGAAAACCTGCAAAATCGGCAGTGTATCAAATACTTGTTCTCCCCACTGTATATATATATATATATATATATATATATATATATATATATATATATATATATATATATATATATATATGTATATATACACGTGATATATGGTCTGCTTATGTAAAGCTATACCGTTTTCTTTTTTTGGTGACACTTTCACATCTATTCTTTGAATGATTACAGCATGTTTAGGGGACATTAGTACATTTAAGCCACACCATCCTCCGCTACAACAAAATTCTCAGCCTGTGGGAAACACTGTAGTTAAATGAAAGTGCACTGACAAAGGAACTGCGTTCACTGTCAACAACTCTGTTGCCAGAGGTGATGTCAAAGCTAGCGACTATTACATGGCGAGTTTTCATTATTTAGCACCTTGCTTGGTTAACATTTGCTTGGCTCCTCTGGCTCACTTCATGCGTTTTACATTCACCTGCCACTTTATTTGGTATACCAGGCATACCTAATAAAGTGGCTGGTGAGTGTATATTTATTAGCAAATACATCAGTCATAGAGTCATAAGTTAGTGTTTATTGATCCCTGAGTGGACATTCGTCGTCTGCCATTTTTAAAGCAGGAGGTAGCTACAGGTTTCATTCACTGAGACTCTTGTCTTCCTCATACAGTCACATGCTTGCTACAAAATAACAGCTTGTTCTCACTAACGTTATTATTGGATTGATGGTTTTCCAAAAATTCATGAGCTGATTTGGATATGAACATTAACATCTAATCCTGGAAACATAAATGTGTTACACATTTTTACACACATTGTGTAAAAAAGGTTCCTCTTACCAAATTTTCCTCTCTTTCTTTTTCATAGATATTGTGCACCGGGACTTGAAACTTGAGAACATTCTTCTGAAAAATTCTCTTGATGAAGATGATGGCACTTTTGATATCAAGGTAAAATGATAATATAAATTGTGAAACTTCTCATCACTGTACAAGCCTCAGTTGAACATTTCCTACCGGTCTGCTGTCTCCATGATAGTTTGTCAAGACTTTAAATACTACCTCATTATCATAGACTCCCTCTGGCTTTCTTCTCTCTTGCACATTTACAAAGAGACACCAAACTGTGTCTTTAAACATGACACCAGCTGGGCACAGCATGTCGCATGCACCAAAGTTGAGCCGGCCACAGCCAATACCTGGTGTGGTAACTAAAAGAAGGCAAAGCCACAGCATAAACATTCCTGTACATGTCAGTCAGTACGTGCACATGCAGCGATTCAACCTGGTTGGAGATCATTTGCACACATCGTACTGACTTTTAAACTGCATGTGAACACCTTAAGTCAGTCCAGTCAATCTGATCAGACCGGATTCGTCAACCTACTTGCAGCACCTAGATAAGCCAGTCCCAAGCCAGTCGCAACCGCCTTGTTAATGCCATGTGAACGGGGACATAGATATTACAGTCTGCGCATGCTCGAGATTTTCCCCCGGGTGGGGTTTTCCCCCGGGGGAGGGGATTCACCTGGAAGTGAAAGGAGACGACGACGCTGCTCAGTAGCACCCTGGGGTGTCGTTTGACTGCTTCAGGGGTGTCGTCAAAATATTTCCTATTGAGACATTTCATATATAAATACTGTATTTTCGCGACCATACGGGCGCCGTGTGGAAAGGCCTCAGTCTTGTGTCATTTCTGTATTTGAAACACACACGGCGCACCGACCGAAAAGGCACACACACAAGAACACACACACGCACACAAGGTGCTATTTAAAAGTACAGCGGGAGCAAAACTTTGTTTGATTGTAGGCTACTTTATTTCAGTTTTTACATTAATCAAACCCATTAAGTCTCATCCTCTGTTTCTGCATTAAAGAGCTCCGCTAAATCAGCTGTGCCAGTCCGAACTCCTCGCTGTCAGAGTCACGTTCCGTGCCGTGCGGCGCCTCGGAAATGCACGCTTTTGCAAAAGCTCGCAAAATAGTCCCAGCAAACACGTTAGCCCACGGATCAACAATCCATCTGCAAACTGTGGCATAACTGGCCCGGCGTTGCTTCCACTCCTGGAGAAACTATTCTCCCTCTTAGTCATCCGTTGCTCACACGCCGCCTGCAGCCTTAAGGCTGATTTATGGTTCTGCGTTAACCAACGCAGACCTTATGGCGTAGGGTACGCGGCGCACTCACCGAACGTTGCGCGTCGCCGCGTACCATACGCCGTAGGCTACGCCGTCGATTTTACGCGGAACCATAAATCTGCCTTTATTCACCCGCCCGAGACTCTCCTTTTATTCTCCCCACCAACCGCCCGTGCGCTCCCTTTGCCAGCTCTCTGGTGATCTCCCTCCAGCAGCTGCCACTTTATTGAGGTTTTTGTAGTGAAATGAGGAGGAATCATAGAGATAACTTCTCATTTCAACTAACTGGATCAGCCGTTCCTCATCATGACTGTTTCCTACAGCGCTTTCAACGCAGGCGGCAGGAAGAAAATATAAGCAGGTCTACCGTCCGACCAAAGTGGGGAAAAAAACAACAAAATAACGGCGTGAGGTGACGCAATGAAACAGCGAACAGCTGGAGTGAGCGGCGTGTTCGTGGTGTTAAATGCAGCAAACATGTCACATCATTACTGGGATGTGGGGAAAAGCAGAGGACACGAGAAATGATCAAATAGGTACCAGATCTTGTTGGATCCGGCACAAATTAAGCTCAAATAAGATTAAGATAAGATTCTTGTTAGGCTATATCTTATTATTTTATCAGAACCTTCCAGCCTGGCGATCTCCCTCCAGCAGCTGCCACTTTATTGAGGTTCTTGTATTGAAATGACTGTTTCCTACAGCGCTTTCACCTTTTTTTTCCAACTTTCAACCGGCTTTCAACGCGACCGACAGGAAGAAAATAGAAGCAGGGCGTGCGACAAAAGTCCAGCTCAAAACGGCGCGCCGCGTCGCTCGCAACCAGTATAGACAGTGCAAATAAAACATAAAGCAATGGAACTGTTTTTGACGCTGACGCTCGCTCGCGTCGCATGCAGTGTGGACACGGTGTAAGATTCGCATTTACAATCAGAGCGATGCAGCGCGGTTTTTAATTATATTTTACTCTGGGGTGTCGTGAGATTTTATTCACTTTTGAAAGGTGTCATGACTGAAAAAAGGTTGAGAAAGGCTGTTTTAGACAGATTATTAATAGGAAAGCAGTGAGAATGCACTTTTTCCTTCCTTGTTGTTAAGCAGAGGTCAACCGGAAGTGGCTCTTTGTTGAAATGGTTACCATGGTTACCTCGGGTACAGCGCCACCTAGCGTCACGGAGTCAGCCAAGCTCTGGTTACAGTGGCTTATTCAATCTGATTCAGTCTGTTCTCAGAACAGCATGTGTACTCAGACAAGTTGATCCAATCTTCTGCATGTCATTATCTGATCAGATCTGCAACCAGCTTGAATCGCTGCATGTGTACGTACTGAGTCAGTTCTCTTTTCTTCTTGTACATTCTTTCAGGAAAACTGTGTGTTGTTAAGTTTGCCTGCGGCACAGTCTGAATGACTTTCAGAAAATTTAGTGTTTATTCTTGTTTTTTCTTTTTTTTTTTTTTTTTGCAGTAACATGGTGACCTTCTGCTAATTGTATAGACTTGTGTAGCCACAAGAGTACTATATGTTAGGATTTTATTTTGAAAGTTTTGCCAGCTGAGGGGCCAGAAGCAGAACAGAACAGTAGATCTGCCACCATATTTCGTATTATGTGTATTGTGTATTCTCAAGTTTATTCTCCATTTAGGTAGCAGACTTTGGACTGTCTGTGAAGACAGGTGGTGTAGGGATTAATAACATAAGGACCGACGCTTGCGGGACTCTCATCTATATGGGTATGACGTCTGTATTTCCCATATTATGCACCCAAGACAACAGGAGCTATATTTTGAGTGATTTGTTTACCCCAAATGCTTTAGATTCTAACTTAACATCTATAAATAATTGCTCTCATTTTCCATCAACCTAGGTCTTTTCTTGCATAAGTGACGCTGCTTTGTTTCCAAAAGGGAGAAAATGTATGTTAGACTTCAGGTTTCACAGGCTATCACTCTAACAATGACCACAGGCTGGTTAAGTCATATACTAGATTTTCACTTTTTGTTGTTTATGGGAGAGTAAAATGCATTCAGCCCTCAAGGTTACACAAAATGAGTGTAGTGAGACAAATGCATGAGACGATAAAGAGTTGTGCTCTAAGAAGTGATTGCAAAGAAATGGTTGTATTACCCACAAAAAAAAACGTGTTTCTTTTTGTGAAACCTGTATTGTTCCAGCCTACAGTTATCTTCCACTTCTCTTCTTTTATTAGGGCATTGATACCTTTCATGTCTCATCCCCTGCTGTGTGTGCCACTTGGCTTGAATTCTTTTAATGTGAAAGTACACATTTGATGTTAAAACATTCACAGTATTGTTTTTTGCCTTTTAAAGCAGCGGAGAAGTGCCACTAATTATTAGAATTATTTTTAGACTAAATAAGCTATAGATTTGCACATATTGTTTTCAGCACCTGAAATGATGAGTGGTCGTGGTTACAGCCACTGGTGTGATGTGTGGAGCATAGGAGTCATCATGTTTATGCTGTAAGTAGACAAATATATAGCATTTTTATACATGTTTGTATAGTAAAAATATGCATGACCAAGCATTGTCTTCTGTAGGCTGTGTGGAGAACCTCCATTTGTGTGTAAAACAAAGAATAAGCTGCTAGATAAAATTATGAATAAACAAGTTGAATTTACACAACCCATCTGGGCCAAAGTCAGTGATGCAGGTGAGACTTCAGCTCCATTCTTGCTCTTAAATGAACACAATACAATACAATAAAATGTTACTTTTAATGACTTTTTAGCAGTCATTTCAGATTGCTGCTAACTCACTGATTGGCTTGAGTCTGTCTCAACAGCAAAGTATCTGTTAACTTGCCTTCTGAAGGCAGAGCCTGCCGACCGTATGTCTGTTCAACAGCTGCTAGAAAACCCTTGGATTACAGTAAGGCACTGATTTCTCCATAAACTTAAGACGAATTTCAAAAATAATTCTTATGGGCTGCTTCGTCCAACAGGGGGATACCAGTGTGCTTTGTGTACAGACCAGTGTCCTGGAGATGATGTGTGACTACCTGGAGCATGAAGAAAGTAATTGAGAAGATTAATTCACATCTTTCCAAATCATAGTTGGAGACTTAACTGGTAGCATTAGGTGTTCTTCTAGTTAACTGTATTTTAGTATACTTTTAATGTGTGGACTGTGAGGATTTTACATTTAAGATTTCCTGATATATGAGTTAAATCAGAATACTTTATTTATTTATCCCCAAGGGAAATTCTATTTTTAAACAGATAATAACCAGCCAATCCTAAACACAGAAAGTCTGAATATAGCAACTTTAACATTTATGGTTGAATCAGCAAAAGCACAAAACTCCTGTGACTGTGAATATTTAAGTTAGGAAAAGATGAACAGATTTCATAAACATTTTGTCATGGTTTCTGTCTTAACTTGCCTTTTTCTGGTTATGGCTTTTTTATAGCTGTCATTATGCCACAAATGGTGAAAGCTTCAAAGATATAGAAAAAGTGTATCCACAATGTTTTGTTTTTTTGCTTGCGTTTATTATTAAGATTAATTAATGTATAAACGGTTAAAAGTAACAGAGAGAACAGTTGAGATCTGAAAAAACAAACCTTTCAGAAGAACTGCTCTTGGAAAAAGGCCACTACCTGCTCACAACTACCTGTTTCAATAGAAAAACCATCAAGGGTATTTAGCTGACTTTGGAGTGGTGATGACACAGTGCTGCTGCAGCATCTGGACACACCTGCACAAATATTACCTTCATGGAAGAGTCGTCGCAAGAAAACCTTTTCTATGTCCTCACCACAAAGTTGATTGTCATACCTTTAGAAGTGAAAATCTAAACAGGCCTTATGCATTTGGACACAAATCCAGGAGACCTATGAAGATAAAAATGTTGGCTGCTATGAGCAAATGTAGGTCTTTAGAAAAATGAGTGCAGACTCGTAAAAAGAGCACCTCTCCTAGTGTTAGGCATGGGGGTGGATCAGTCATTCTTGGTTTTTGTGTTGCAGCCAGTGGCAATATTTCACTGTTAGAGTGAAAATTGGATTCAGCTAAACACAAGAAAATCCTTGAAGCAAACATAATGACTGTAGAAAAAAAAAGAAAAGAAAAAATGATGAGCTTGAAAAGAGAACTTCCATCCAAAATACACCTAAAATTTCACAATGGATGACCTCTAGAGATGCATGGTGAAGGTTTCATATTGACACTTGATGCACAAGGTGCTGTTTAGACTGCTAATAGAGATGAAAGCCCAGATGTGTTCCCCAGGAACTGTATAAAATAAAAATGATGAAAGGACTGTCTTGATCTGTGCTAGTTTACAGATAAAGAAGAGCAACTTGGCATTACAAAAATGAATGTTTCCATTAAAAAAGGGGGAAGAAAATAATGATAGCACATTATTAGTGAGCTGAGCAAAAATGCTTCAAAATATTGTGACGATCTTGGTCAAAACTTCCAGGCAAAAGCCAACAATTGCTAGGTTGAAAATTCAGGTCTGAGTCCAGAACCACTCCCAGATTTCTGGCTCGGCTATTGGTTTATAGCTTCAGTGCTTGAAGTTGAGTGCTGACTTTTAATATTTCCTCCTTGGCTCCAAAGACTATTATTTTTGTTTTGTCATATAACTGAAGAAATGTGGAAGCAACGTTCAGAAGCTCAGTCGTCTCATTTTTGTCTCTTCTCTTCTTTTCTTGTAAGAGAAGTTTGATATTTCTGGTGTCCTCTTGTCTGAGACTAAAGAGAGTCATTTAGCTCACCACCAGACTGTGTGGTGGTTGGGATTCCAAAACCATCCATTATGCCAGGTTTTCTGTAGAGTCTGGTATTTATGATACACATCAACCTCCTGAACACGATACTGGTTGTATTGGTTGTGCCTGAACTTATGTTGACCTGAACCAACAGGAGAATGGTGTAGTGATCCTACTTAATTTATTAAACTTGCTTGGGCACGACCTTTGATTACAAAGGAAAATAAACTGTATTTATCAATTTCTCAGTTGAAGGTAGCTCCTAATCTGGATTGGTTTGAGTACATCAAAGAAGCATCACAAAGGATTCATTCAAGGAACATTTATTAAAAGTTCAAATAAACAGACAGATAAATGCGGTCATGCATTATATATATATATACAGTATGTGTGTGTGTATAAGAATTAAAAGTAACTAAGGTCACTAACCAAAGAATGATGTCTAACTTTTAAAGAAAAATTCCATTTGGTTTACTGGGTTCAGCTGTGAGACACCGCCAATGCATGAGAGGACCTTACGTTAGCGAGCCATGGATTTGTTGATCCAAATATATAATTCTGCATCCAGTAGGAAAACAAGCCGACTCCCGTGAATTCCCGAACTTAGCTCAGAAATATATAAGAAAAAAATCAAAACTCTCTGAAAAAAGAATTAAGCAGGTCTCAAAACGATCTTAAATTTTATCAGAATGAATTAAGTAATGGCTAAATGAAATAAAAGTAAAACGGTTGACTCCAAAAGTAAGAATGTGAAAAAGTTAAGAAATGCTCAAAAATGTCAAAATAAGCTAAAAAAAAGAAGTTAAAGTGAAGTGTTAAAAGCCTAAAAGTGTAAGAAGTGGCAAAAGAGAATTGTAGAAAAAGTAGATGTTGAAAAGTGAGTGAGAGGAGACAGCGGCTTTTTGCTTCAGTCGGTTATCACGCCCATCAGCAACTCAGCCATCTTACAGCTGTTCAGAATTTGATGTTACACATTTCAAACTTTAGTTCTCCTCTTATTTCTCTGGGATAAAATAAAAGAAAGAAAAATAACCTTTAGAAAATAATTATAGATTTCAGCTTATTAACATGATAGATTGATTTCTATATTAGGACACTTTATATACATAACCTCATTACGGTTTTCCTGCATAATGTAGCTCAATGGATACACATACACAGGTGCTTGTTTGCATGGGCCTTATAAATTAAAAAAGGACCTGATATAATTTACAAAGCATGAAAAGAACAATAACAGAACATTTTAATTGCATCAATAGTTCAACCATGGTGGTGAAAATAGAGACATGAACTCTAGTTTAAAGAGAAAAGAAAATAATATTGAAGGTTTCTTAACCAAAGTTAATTCACACATTCAGGTCTTACCGTTTCTCTGAGATGTGGGCTGCTTGGGAGTAAGGTTTGGTTCTTCTCCTTTTACTTAGTTTTATTACTTTAATGCTTTGCTCCCTCACTCTCGTCAGGCACTGTAGGTACCTTTTCAAATACTTTTTTTATGGGTTCGACCAGATGTGTATTTCTTAGTGGTGGACCTGACGGTCAGTTACACCCTTCATCTGACCTCAAAAGAAGGTTTATATTTCACACTCCTCGGTTTGGGAGACTGCGTCTGTAAAGGCTGAATTATTGTTCTGCGTCAAATCGACGCGGTGCCTACGCCGTCACCGTGACGCCGTCGTGAACCCTTCGGACTTCTCCGTCACTCCATTTCGCCGCGGTGCAGTACCCCCCTGCGACCGCTAGTTCGCAATCTTTTCCTGAATGGTTTATCCGACTTTTCCTGTCACAGTGAATGAAAGAGATAAGGACAACTATTGTGCGAAAAACAAAAAAACAAAAAAAAAAAAATCACATACACGAAGAAAAGAGCGCTGAAGTTCACAACTGCTTCAAACCGGAAACCGGAAATGCGTTGCTACCAAGTGAACCAATCACAGCCCTCTCGGTCTGCGTTTGGTCTGCGTCGCCTCGACGCATAGTTACAATTTTTGGGAGGTGCACGTCAGTGACGGCGTCAGTGACGGCGTCAGTGACGGCATGTGGTACGCGTCGATGCGTACCCTACGGCGTAGGCACGGTGTCGTTTTGATGCAGAACCATAACTCAGGCTTTACTCAAGATGTCGTAAACCAGGCCTGGATCACGACAATGGTGACAATCTGTGACTGGTTGTGTCCTTTGCATCACTGTGCAGGTTTTGAATACCCTTGGTTTTTGAACGGGGGTGCCTGTAATGGCTTTTGCTTTGTGCAGCTTTGCTTGAAGTGCTGCAGTGGACTGGTAGATCTGGTTGAATGGACGTTGCAGCTTCTTTTCAGTTCTAGAGGGTCAGTGTCCAGAGACAACATGATTTTTGCTCTCTGATGAGTGGTGTTTGTACTGCTTTTGCTTTTCAAAATCGAGAGAAGCAAGTTCACAAAGCTGGATAAGGGTAGCAGTGCGAGGATTAGCCAAGATGCCTAAGTGAAAACTGTTAGCAGGATGAACGTTCTGAACAAATAGAGATTTCAATTTCAAGTCTTCCTCCATCCCAGGCTCATTTCTGGAACCACAGCAGGCTTGCAACAGACGGTAGTAGTAACATTGCAGAGGCTGATGTCGAACTGGTTTCACAGTCATGACCAAGATCAATCCTGATGGAGAGCGTTATCAGAGAATTCTCTCTCCAAGGCCTGACAAAGGAGCGTGTAGTCATTTCTCATGTAATGAGACCGACACTCAATAAATCAGCTAACCTCACGACTGGAAGTTTGTTTTATCAAGTAGATCTTATCAATGGTGGCATTTGGAAAATTCCAAAGAAAGTAGTTGTGATCATGGCCCACCATCAGTTCTCTTTCCAGCAGAGAAGTTTTCTTTGTCTTTAAAAGCATGAGCAAGAAGGGGTATCAGACCTTTCGACCTTCAAGGACTGCCTTAATACTTTCCTACTCATTCGGCTGACATGCTTTCACATTGGTGGTGGGTGGTTGAAAGCCTGTTTCTAGTCACAGCTATTTGGTCTTGAATTAGCCTGACTTGTTCATGTTTATCCTCTAATTGTTTGGTGTAGGATTTGGTTTCAATCTTCAAATCACTTGCACTCTGGAGAGCCTCCTGGGGTTGCAACTGGAGCATTTCTTTGGCAATTGTGAGTTCATTCTTGTCTGTATTGGACTTACTTACCCGAGTGGTCGCCACATTTACTTGCATCACAGCTTAACTTGCTTCTTCTTTGAACACTTTAAACTGGCTCTGGAGGGTCTGATATTCCTCTTTCAACTGCGTATTCTTTTGTGCGCCAAAGTCTAACTTGTGAGAAGCCTAGCCCAGCAGTTAATGTGCACTTTTGAGGCAATGCAGTCAACAGTTCGGATACTTAATACTCTTAAACACTCCTCTCTAAAAGGGCTGGGCTGCCTTCTCTTCTGGGGTACCATATCTCATCAGGATTTAACTAAAGTGACATTTAGATTTAGAAAGAAAGCAATATTGACCAAACAATGTCACGTCACGAAACAAAATATGCAAATGTCCTGGTTCCATAAGTTTAGAAATGTTAAATTGGTGTTTTTATTGATAACAGTTAAATGCAGGTAACAAGGCTCCCAATACTTCTGGTTCTAAAAAACAAAAACAAAAAAAACCCTGCCTCCTATACCGAATTATGTGAAGTCAAACTTTGTACAACTTAAACCAGCAGAATCCAGCAGACTGTGCATCTTCAACAAAAGCAATGTGGCAAAAGTTTGAGTGTTTCTTTACAGCCTTAAATGGCTGGGTTGCCATGGCAATGCTAGTTCTGGCTTTAGGGAGTCCTGCAATCATAAATCGTCAAAAAAACAAAAAAGAAAAGTATGGTTTCATGCATCCTTTGTTTAGCATATGTTGGTAGTCACTGGCTGGTTTTGATTAACACAGAATCTTGTTAAAAAGGTTGATTAAAAATTATAGAAATAAATTTCATGTGAAGGTTCCGCACCCCAAGTTAACTTCAGATAATAGAGAGAAGTAAAAAAGCCACGTAGGCTTACTTCATGTTGATGTTTATATTCTTCCAAACAGAGACACAAACTCTGAAGGACTCCTCCTCCACCTCTTCTGAAGACAACCTGGAGCCATCCTTGACCTCCCCGGTTGTTTCAGCTGACCCGGAGAACAGCTGTGGGAGCCATGCTAAACTCCACCTTGATAGAGACAGCGACCCCTGCACATCCTCCACATCCATCAAACTGGTACCATTTGTCTGTTTAGCACAGCTATTCAAAACTTGGCCCGTACCATCAACTCCCTGATAATTTTTTCTGCAAATCTAAGATTCTTGAATCCGATTCAACTATTCTAGTAAATGTGTTTCATATAGTTTCCATTCATTTATATCTGCAAACAAATCACTTGCCTTATATAGCAATTGCTACTTTTTCCACCTGGTACCTGAAAAATAACACCACAACAGAGACACCTAGTGGACTGGAGGGGGCTGTCAGATGAGTGCAAGTGTCGCCTTTTCAATAACAGTAATTCAACTGAAAGTGATGACACTTTTGGAGTAGAAACGCACAGGTCCATCAACCCCACAATCATTACTCACTTCCACAGCACTTCCACCTACATCACTAGCATCCCCCTGCAATTCAGAAGGACGACCCATATCTGGGGCTACAAGAACAGGGGGAGAACAGAACAGATTTGACATCGTCAAAAGCTTTCTGACCAGATGTACTTCACCTTCTCTTTCAGCAAATCTGCCAAAGGAGCAGCCACAGTAGAAATGTTTTTACAAAAACCAAGGTTAGACCCCACAAGGCCAAGAAGCCGCTGAAGTTCTTTTTTTGTTGTCTTTATATGATATTGCGAAATGGCAGTCACTTTGGCTGCCACCGGTCTCACATGCCCTTGCCCCAGCACCTTACACTAGTAACAGTGGCCTTAGCAAACTTACACCTGACCAAATTTATGGTTGTGGGCTTCAGCCAGTTGTTCAAACAGTGTCAATGCAGTCAACAGTTCGGATACGAAGTAATACGAGCCAGATGTTCTTTCCACGTACTGCCAAAGACCACAATATCATCTAGATACACATACATGTTCATAAGGTGCTGGAATGTTGCTGGCCCATTTTCTCAATCCAAAACTCATAACAGTGTAAGAGAAAAGACTGAAGGGAGTTATAAAGGCAGAAATCTCCCTAGCTCTCTCAGACAACGGAATTTGCCAATAACTCTTTAATAGATCAAGCTTGCTCACATATTGAGCTGAACCAACCTGATCAACACAATCTCCCATACGTGGCAATGAGTAAGCATCTTGTTTTGTAACCATGTTCACCCTAAAACTTTTGGCAGGATTTTCCACCAGCAGACAAGGGGACGCCAAGCTAGACGCAGAGGGTTCAATACCATTGTCAAGCACTGAATCTCCCCAATTACCTTCCACTTCTCAGATATTCTGTAATAACGCTGGTGTATTGGGTGTGCTTTACCTACATCAATCATGTTCGATTAGAGTTCCACTTGGCACGTCAAACAAACAAACTCATCACCCCCCTCCCAAGCAAAGAGTCCCTATCTCTCAGGGTATCCAGATTTTTCAGCCTGCCAGTTAAGCTCTTATTAGGGGGACTAACCCAATCGTTTACTAGTGCAGATAAAAAACCCAAAACATCCACTGTAGCAGCTACCGAAACAGCCTTTTCAGCATGCTTCTTCTCAACGTTAGTAGCGGAGAGTTGCCGAGAGTAATAGGATTTTAACAAATTCCCATGGCAAAGTTGGGTTGATGTCCTACGACTTGGTGTTGACAGTAGATAATTTTGATCCAACAGTTGACTGAGGACTATAAAACGGGCCTGTAAGCCTAAAAAAGGGGAGCTGACAGTCGGCAACAAGGCAAGCACCTGATCACTAGGACTAAAGAGCCATTGCCCAACCTTATGGTCGTAAAAGGCGCTTTATTTTCTCCTGGGAAGAAGTTAGCTTCTCCCTAGCTGCCTCCACCTCCGCACATATAAGTTATTCGGAGGTTGTGACTCACCCACAGCATCATGCATCAATATAAGTGGCCCATGCACAGTGTGCCCAAAAACAAGCTTGTTCGGACTAAAACCGGTGCTCTCCTGCGCCACCTCACGAGCAGCCAACAGAAGCCATGGCAAGCCATCCTCCCAATCCTGGTTTAACTCCACACAATAACTACGCAGAGAAGATTTTAAGGTCTGGTGAAACCTCTCCAGAGCACCTTGACTCTGAGCATGGTACGCAAAAGCCGGGTCATGCTGGACATGTTAATTGTTTCAAAACCTGCGCAAACAAATAAGAAAAACTGGAACCCCGATTAGACAGGATTACTTTTGGGATACCAAAAACAGAAATAAACAGGCCTTCACATCTGACCTAGATGTAATAGTACGAAATGGATACGCAGCTGGATATCTCGTAGTTTGGCAGATTACTGTCAAATAGTTACTCCCACCTTTAGAATGAGGCAAAAATCCAACACAATCAATAATGAGGTGGTCAAATGGTGTCATCGTCACCAGGATTGGATACAGAGGAACCAGCTCAGTTTGGCTTCCCAGTCAACTGACATGTATGGCAGGTTTTAATATAGTCTGACACATCCCTTTGTAACCGAGTGGAAAAAGAACGCAGGATGCAGTTATAGGTCTTGTGGATCCGCAGATGCCCGGACTGATCATGGGAAGCCCCTAACACTCCACTACGAAACTTGGCGGGGACAAGAATCTACCAGAGTGGATCACCAACAAACTTTTCTCTGTGTGCTAACCATTTCAGAATGAGAATCAGGTTTATTTGGCCAAGTCAGGTCAAACACTACAGGGAATTTGACTTGGTTATTTTCGCTCACTGTACAGTAAATAGACAAATGGCAGCTCTTATTAACTTACAGTATATAAAATTGAAAAAAGTGAAAGGTGCAGCAGTATGAGGTAGACATGGTTATTGAAAGGTGCATTGTCTTACAGCATATGACTGTGGTTATTATTATTGCACAGTGATTGATTACTCTGAGACTCTATGAGTGATGAGAGTTCATCAGAGCAACAGCTTGGGGGAGGAAACTGTCTCTGTGTCTGGAGGTTTTGGCATACAGTGCTTTGTAGCGCTGTCCAGAGCGGAGGAGTTCAAACAGACTGTGCAGGTCCTGGATAGATGGGAGGTTAGTCCCAATTATCCTCTCCACACACCTAATTGTCTGTTGGAGTCTTTGTCTGTCTAGTTTGGTGGCCGATCCGAACCAGACAGTGATGTACGTGAAGAGAACAGACTGTATTATGGCAGTGTAGAAGGTGGTCAACAGCTGCTGAGGCAGGTTAAACTTCCTGAGCTGACGCAGGAAGTACAACCTCTGCTGAGCCTTCTTCCTGACAGAGTTGATGTGGGTGGTCCACTTCAGGTCCCGAGAGATTGTGGATCCCAGGAACTTGAAGGTGTCTGAGGTGGAGACAGTGCTGTTGAGGATGGTGGGGGGTGGGAGTGGCGGTGGGTTTTTCCTGAAGTCCACTGTCATCTCCACAGTCTTGAGCGGGTTCAGCTCCAGGTGGTTCTGACTGCACCAGTGGACCAGCTGTTCCACCTCCTGTCTGTACACGGACTCGTCACCCTCCCGGATATGGCCGATGACGGTGGTGTCGTCCGCATACTTCAGGAGCTTCACAGAAGAGTCCCCTGAGGTGCAGTCATTGGTGTAGAGGGAGAAGAGCAGTGGCCAGAGGACGCACCCCTGGGGGGCGCCAGTGCTGATGGTCCAGGTGCTGGATGTGATGCTCCCAAGCCTCACCTGCTGCCTCCTGTCACTCAGGAAGCTGGTGATCCACTGACAGGTGGAGGCAGGCACTGTGAGCTGGTCCACGAACAGGATGCTCGCATACGTCCCTGGGGTGTCGAGGTGACGCAGGATGTGGTGCAGTCCGATGTTGACTGCGTCATCCACCAACCTGTTTTCCCGGTAGGCAAACTGCAGGGGGTCGAGCAGAGAGCCTGTGATGTCATTCAGGTGGCTCAGCACCAGTCGTTCAAAGGATTTCATGACCACAGATGTCAGGGCAACAGGCTCAGGGTTGGCAGTCCCCTGATCACTTGGCACTCCAGTCTTTCTCCGTAGCTCCTCTTTGCTTTCCTGATCTCCCTCGTCAAAGTGTTCCTGGCCTGCTTGAACAGGGCTTGATCACCGCTTCTGTAGGCCTCCTCCTTGGCTCGGCGCAGCTTCCTGAGGTTCGATGTGAACCAGGGCTTGTTGTATATGAAGAAGGTCTTAGTCTCCTCCTTCACTCCTCTGTCCACTTCTTCACAGTCCTCACTACAGGCTTATTTCCACACCAACATCCATCCTTCAACACGTACCCACTCTCCTCATCAGTGAGAACCTGCTCAAACACGGGATGAAGAGAAGGATCTGCTCTCTGCTCCACAATCAGGTCACTGCGAGAAACAGATAAAAGGGAATCAGGGATATCTAGAGAGAGAACACCACCTTCTCCTGCTCTGCCACCTTCAGTGTCAGAAGTAGACCCCAACTCAGTACGGCGCATAGCTCGTGTCGGTGCACAGGCTTTAAAAACCTCCGGAAGGCACTGAGCACTCGCATCTGGTGTCCCAGTCACAGGTGGAAACGTTACTATGAGTGAAGGTGGTGGACAACCAGCCTAAACCTCACTTCCAGCAAGATCATTGCCAAGAACAACATCCAGAGGAATTGCAGGGCGCACCCCCATGATGAGCTCCCCATGAACCAACCCACAACTCAACATCAGTTTATGCAGTGGAACTGGTAGCACCATTATCCCCATTCCCCACATCGAGACATGGTCATCAGTGGCAGTTTCCTCAGAAAAGGGTAAAACAGAGCTCATGATATATGAATTAGAAGCCCCAGCATCGCTCAGAAGTTTTACCGGCACAGTAGCAGAACTCCCCACCAAGGACACATGACCATCTGAAACAAAAAACGAGAAATCCAGTGAATCCAAACTGCACCTTTGTCCCACATCCACCTGTTTAGAAGAGGAGACAAAAATGTCTAGCGCCTAGCGCTGCAATAGTGGCATATTTTGGTTGAGTCAAAATCATTGCTACACCTGTATGTAATCACATTATCATCTGTCAGTTTAGCAGCTGCAACAAAGGCCAACAAAAGTACTGATTGTTAAGGAAGCACATCACCTACTGAAATGAATTCCTAGCTCCCAAGCGACAGAATGGGTTTGTTTTCCAGCCTTCTCCGAGATCCAAAACTTCTGTCGGTAAACCTTTGGTACTAACACACTGTAACAGCAGTGTTCGGTCTGAATCCGACCAACCTCTACCATCGGCAACACGCTCAAAGAGGGAGAAAAATATTTCTGGGTCCCATTCGGAAAATTGAGGAACTAAACGCAGGTCGTTTGCAACGTCAAATATGCCAGAAATTAATCTACCAGAATCATCCAGAGAGGCGTGGCCTGCACCAGCTGAACTCACCCTACGCTCTTCGAGCTCCATTTTTTTCCACTTTTAACCTCTTCTGTTCTATTCCAGCCTGCAACAAAAGCAACTCCTCCTTCTGTTCAAAACTGAAACTAACAATCCAAAAAATCAGTTACCAACATTGGGCCGGCAGCTTAACGGGTTGAAGCACCCCAGAATCAGTCAAATTAGCTTTAATAATAGCTTTGATGCTTATCACCAACCTCCAATTTAAAATGACCAGCAGTTTTTAACAGCTGATTACGTGTGCAACACTCAAGCCCCTTGTCTGACGGAGCTCCCAAAAAACCCTTCAACAGGAGCCATGTCACTAAGGGTGCTTTCACACCTGTACCGTTTCAAGCAGTTGTTCCGGAACAGGGAACGTTTCCCCCTCAAGATCGGAACGTTTTGGTATATGTGAACACAGCAATCGTGCTCTGAAACGGTACAAAACAAGCGTTCCGAGATCGCCTAGGAGAGGTGGTCTCGGCCGGATTCCAATCGAGACCTGAAACGGTTCATTTTTTTTATTTGGAGTGAGATGAGAACATAATCCACACAGCAACCGAGACAACTCCATTCATTCATTGTGTGTGTGCTGCCGCGGCGCAAGGAGAGGAGTCGGTCCAGCTTCCACCAACTCCTCTCCTATTGGATGTGCAAGATGTCTTCCCAGCACGGCACAAATTAAACATTGTTTGAAATTAAACAATGTTCAATTCGGGCAGGGTTTGCGCAGCCCAAACCCGGCTGCAGCAGGCGGCCTCTCGTCCGCTGCCGGGCTCCGCTCTGCGCCGAGCGCACATAAATGAATGGGTAAAGCCTGATTTATGGTTCTGCGTTAAATCGACGCAGAGCCTACGCCGTACTCTATGCCGTAGGCTCTGCATTGGTGTAACGCGGAACCATAAATCAGCCAAAGCCAACGGCTGCTGTCTGCGCTGCGCTGAAAGGGGCGTGTCGTTTATCCCGGGGTGCGGAAGAGGAAACTCCTTCCGCGTTCATTTGACCAATCAGAGAGCAGCTGGTTAGCGCATGGAATTTGTTATCAGCTTTGAAACGGTACAGACGTTTGCCTTGTGAACACAAACCCCACGAACGAGAAACGGAACAACTGTATCGATTCAGCCCCTGAATCGGAACAAAACAAACGGGCCACAGGTGTGAAAGCACCCTAAGACAGTTATCCACACAACAAAAATGACAAAGCCCCCGAATCACCTACAGCACCCTAAGCTTGCACGACCCCAAAACACCCACAGTGTTACAACAGCCCGTCCCTCTAAGTACCTAAACCCAGATCTAACTAAGCTTCCCTCTAGTCTTCGGATGTTACTTGCGGTAGGAATTTATGCACTAACGCCAGAGAGCTCGGTAAGACAACCAATAAATGGCAACCTACCTGTAGCCCCAGATGTGCTCCAAAGACAAATGCTTTAGCCATGTTCACAATGCTATAAACCCCCCCCCCATGAACTCTGTAAGGAGAGTCGTTGTTAAAGGTGACCTATTATGAAAAACAAGTTTTTTCTTGTTTTAACATATATTAAGTGGTCTCCCCTCACCCTGCCAGCACAGGGGAGACAAAATACCATGAATTTCTGCAAGGTCTCTGACCCCCGCCGGCCAGAGTCCCCCAGTGTCACGTGGTTTTTTTTTAGCCGTTTAGAATCTGCTCCCGTCGTGACGTCACGACGGGAGCAGATTTCCAGAGGTTCAGCCTCCGCTGCTGAAACCACGCCCACAACCAGCTCTCTCCCCAGGCTGGAGCGGTCCTTTCATTGAGCCAGTCGGACGCGGCGCCGCAGCGGAGCGGACCCGGGTTAAATCATCCAGGTTCCCGGGTGGTTTGAGAGCTGGGTCCTCGGGGGTCTGTCCCAGGCAGGACCAGCTTCACACTACGAGATTTTCAGCGAAATCTGTCGGTTCGATCCCCGGTAACGGGCGATGCGCCCCAGAGCCACGCCGCGGCTCCGCGATGCGCCCCGGCGTGGCTCCGGGGCCAGCGTTCAGCATCCGCCGGGTAGATTCGGCTTAAATAGTGCATAAATGTTATTTATATACAACTCATATTTTATTTTTTAACAATAAAGTTTCCATTTGTGAAAATTCAGTGTTGTGATAATTTACAGGCTCGGGCTGCTCTGGCGGAGCGAGGGTTTATTCTCCTCCCCTGCTACACGTCATTCAGGGAGCCAATCAGCACAGAGCCTCATTATCATACCCCCCCCTTCCCTAAAAATGAGGCGCAGAAAAAGAGGTTAGAAGCGGTAAAACTAGTGACATGGCCCACAGGCTGGATTTATGATTTATGTAGAAAAAACAAGCTTTAGATTGTTTTTAAGACATTCAAGGCCTGTTTAAAATATACATTAAATGCCATAATAGGTCACCTTTAAGCCCAACAGAGACAGAACCACCACACGCCCTATGGCTGCAATAGGATCGATAGCTCAGAAGCCGCCACACACACACACACACACACACACACACACACACACACACACACACACACACACACACACACACACACACACACACACACACACACACACACACACACACACACACACAAAACCCCAAAACAGATCTACTATGGCTGCTCCACTCCTCGAACCAACCATTCGCCACGTCTCCCAAAAAAGACAGAATTCACAACTCAACATATACATATACCTAAAAGCTGTTGTCCAACAATGCGGTTGCAGTTGGACGAGCCCCCATTTGTCACACCTGATTCAATGGCTGTGACAAAAATGGGAGACAGACTGGCTGGAAACCGGCCTTTTAACACCAGCCCAGGTGTACGCAATTTGGCAACCAAGCCATCCACCTGCTACCTGAAAAAGAAGAAGCAGTCACACACATCAGACATCCTATTGCACTCTTCACTTTGAAGTTTTGGCACTTATATAAACATTTTGTGAATGCTCATACAGGCACTGTTATATTATACATTTGAGAATCCCTGATTGCTTTCATGCTGGCCATCAATTATGTTAATAGTTTGAATAATTTCAATCACAGTTTTTAAGAGATGAATTAGGAAAAAAAAAATACTAGCCTACATGAATAAAGGTCAGGCCTTTGGTCTTGTAAGGTTATCCAGAGGTCGAGATCCCTCATTTTTCCCTTTTCGTAGTCATGAATGAGTCATGAATTAAGACAAAAGAAAGTGGGAGGCCTCACGAGGATGATCGCAGTAACACACAGGGACTGCAGGCCTCTACAGAGTTACTACTACTACTACTACTACTACTACTATCATTTAGCAGACACTTTTATCCAAAGCGACTTAACAACACAAGCAAGAAATCACATAGGAGGGTCCAGCTGGATAAGTGCTGGTCAGACTGCTGTGAGTCCAGTTGGACACAGGGGCTGCCATGCTAGTGCTAGAATTAGTTATTTAACAAATTGTAAATTCCGTTCAGCCGTTCTTTATTTATTTCTTATTCATATTTCAAAATATTTATGTATCAAGCTACAAATATCTGCTGATATACCTTTTGGAATTGCAAACACTAACTCTTGGACGAGCCCTCATATTTTTGTTTCCGTCTTCTACTTAATCACCACTAGATGGTGCCATATTTTCCTCTTAAAAAAGTTAATGAAGGCGCAGCCATGCAGCTGTTTTACATGACTGTCAGAGTTAATTCAGTTATGTAAGATGAATCTGAATTTTTTCCCTGCAGTCTCATGCTGGTGAGAAATCTTCCAAACAGCTGACCTCTTGTAGACCTCTCGGAAGCAAGGATCCCAGTACAAGAAGGAAACCGACTTCTGGCTCAAGCAAGGCTGATGACCAGAGACCTTTTTCCTCCAGAAAAGTACGACCGGCCTCTGCAAACCAGCAGCTAGCTCAGAGAACAATACCCATTTAGAATAAAATGAAAAAGCGAGCTGTATCACATGAGAAAATGTACGAAAGAGAACAGCTAAACAAGAGGTGGACTTGTGGTGGGTGGGATGAACATATGTAATGTGTTTTGTCATTGTTTTGACCAGTTTATGTGTTTCTGCTATTTAACCAGAACCATGATTGTGACCAATGATGTTACCTTTATGATGATAGCCGGAGACGAAGCTGTGACTGCAGTGTCAAACAAATAAGTCTCATAGGCCTATGCAAATGTTAAAATGGTAAGGATCCATCTCATCTGAGTTTTTTCAACCTCATGCCAGATTTAAAGGCCTCAGTCTCAGGTCTTAACTCATATGGCTGAAACTGCTGAACCCATGCTTAACTTTACACAGCCAACGTTCTGAGAACCCAAAGCACACTCAAAACAGATTCTGACTTTTTTTTTGAGGAAGAGATTGAATGAATTTGTCGGAGATTACTGATGCTTTTATCTTTCAGCAATGACCTAGTTAGTTTTGTTGAGCCATGTGGGAGACTCAAGAACAGCTCATTCCTTAATGAAACTGTTGTTTAGTCATCTGCTTACTGCTAGGAGCATAGCTTGTTATTCTTATTTATATTCACGGTTAATATATGTCTTTTTACGTTTTACATATTCTCCTGGTCTTTCACAAAAGCGTGCATACGCAGAAAAACAATTTCAAACTTGAAATGTGCCATATATGAAACAGAGGCTAACACAAACATGTTGTGTATTTAAAATCTAATTGACAATGCTAAACAAAAAAAACAACCTAAAAATTATTATTATTGCAGGGTTAATTGCAGAAAAAAATACTAAAGAGTACAAACACAAATAAAAAATATAAACGATTTCTTTGGATGTCATTTCAAAGCACCAAAGTGAGCAATAGGGATTTTCTCTTTTCTGCTCTGACCTCTCAATACCAAATCATTGTATATGCAGTGAATGCACCCGCTCAGTGTCAAAACAGAAAAACTGTCACACAGACTGGTTACGCTCCATGTGAATGCAGAGGATTGGCGCTGAGGACAGCCACGGGTCTAATCTCGTTTGGAGGCCATTGAAAGCAGCAGGAGCTACTTTGAGGGCACTGCCATTCAAGCACAGGTTTTTCCGCTGCAGAGAGAATAATCCCCAGCATAGATACAACATTAAAGTATCCAAGCATAACACACAGAGGGTGAATTTCAAATCCACCCATTTGCATCTTGAAGTGAATGAGTGCCAACAATGGGGCCCCCGAGTTCACGCACAGGCTTTGTGTTTTAGCACGTATGTGAGAATGTAGTCTTTTTTTAAAATGTTTTATGAAACAGACAGTTCATGAGGGTACACCAGTCACATGTGAGGTATCTTTGATGAAGGCTGCTTGCCAAAGAAGACTGCTACATTGCTGCAGCATCATGGAAATATGGTATGATTTTGGTTTACTCAGATGGCTATAAACAGCAGATGGAGCTGTAGTTAGTTGTTAAATTCATCTCCAGGAGTTAATCTGTGAGGAGGGTACTGTACCTAAAGCTACCTAATTTTGAGCATGAGGATGTGTAATTAGAATTGAGTGCATGAGCAACTGCCCATTAAAAATGTGATTTCAGTTTAATGTGACTGTAATTAATATGTTGTATGCTTATACTGTGATGGTCCATTCACTTAAAATAAATGGTTTAGCCATGCCTCCTTTTGGGTGTTGTGTTGTGATTTTATTTAAGAAAACCAAATTTAACAAAACATCCATGCACAATATAACCTACAACAAATGATAAGGGTGCAGATGAATGCCTTAGAGTCAAATCCTTTTTGAGTGGGCTGAAGCATGTGGAGACAATAGAATATTATAAACGGTCAGTAGCTTCTGATCCTGTTAAGGAACCATCAGCTCATATATGTTTACTTCCTGTGCCAAAACAACGGCGAAAGGAGGCAATAAAAGAGGCGAGGTGGCAGATGAGAGGCTGCATGGTGGATAGGTTAGGGGCGTGAATTTGGGACAAAGCGTGGAGGCAAAGGAAATTAGAAAATTCGTCGGGATGGAACGAGGGATGCACCCACTCCCCCAGCATCCCCCTCAAACCCTTCCCCCCGTTTTCCTCCAGCAGTGCTCCTGACAGATGGAGGTAAGGGTGGGGGGGTGGGAGGTTGATGGGCTGAAGGGATTAAAACTGCAGCCCCATTTTGGAGCCTGAAGAGAGTGTCACTCCTGCAAAGGTGGGGTGCAGAGAGGCACTTGTGGCAAGAGTCGCAGGGCGTGTTGAGTGGGTGCGTGCCTGCTAATGTCAAAAGAGGCAAGGATGCTTCCCCTCCCTAGGGCCTCCCCCCCATCCCCTCTGCCTCATCCACCTTTATCCACTGAGCGAGCTGCTTGAAGGGGGCGCGGTGGTGTGTTGTGTGGTGGTGGGGTGCATCTCAATAACTTTAATAGAGCTCCCTTTAATTAATCAGCTCATCTGCAGAGGCCTGATACCTACAACCCCCCCACCCCCCCACACACACACACCCAACACAACATCCTCACACTGATGCTGTGACATTGTGGTAATGAGCTAACACAGCTACAATGTCATGGAAATGTTGCGGAGACGTTATCTGTGGGAGCTCATCACACATGCTGATGTTCCTGATCCCCTTCAGTGTTTGTGTTGTGAACGGAGATGTGTGTGCTTTGCAACTTTGTCACCCACACCCCCGTCCCCTCCCCAACAACACCCACACCTCAAAATAATAGATACATATGGTCAAATGGTTGGAGGTAACCATGATGCCTCTATTTTCACAGGAGAAGAGGGAGGGGCAGGGTTCACATCAAGTAAACATTTGAAACAGATGGCAATTTCAAAGCAGGCCTCATCAATCTTTGTTGACACTACCCCTTTTTAAAACTACTCTTATTTGGGATATTTGCAATTATAATGCACACTGTAAGCTAATTTGAATATCAAATTAATTACTGAACACACTGGAATTAATACCTCTTTTATAAGTCCTTGTAAAAAGTGAAAAGTTCTTGACTACGGTTGGATGGCGTGTTAATTTACAGTGATATCTAATCCCAAGTTACTTCACATAAAAGGCATTACTATACATATTTTAATGGGGAGGTGGTTGTTTTCCAAGCAATTTTCTGCTAGAGTACATTTTTAATTTATTCATGTGTAATTTATTGGTCTCTGCATACCCGCTCAGTAAAACTAATCAACACCATGTACAGCCCTCTTAAAGCCACATCTCTCGTTGGCAGGCAGACAGACAGTCCCTGCATTAGGTTAAGCTCTCCTCTCTTGTGCACGGAGCTGGGTGAAATGCCCCACATTCACTCAAGCAGGAGGATACCACCTCCAAGGAGACTCTTCAATCCCCACAAAAACCTTTTAATCAGAAAGGAAAAAAGGGATCAAAAAAGAAAAATGTGCCCAGCCTTGAATGATCCAAAACACTGCAGTTTCTGTGGATGGTGAGCGTCGTCATTGCTGTCAAAAAGCTGTCCGGTGGGGACAATGCCCCCCCCCCCCCCCGCCCACTTCTCTGTCTACTACTTCCTTGCCTTCATACTCATCTGCCCTTGAATTGGTTTTATGGAGCTTTGGCAGTCATTTAGCACAGTATGACTGGAGTTCTTATCACCTGACTACACTATACACTCCAAATATCTATCAACCCACTGACACACCTTAAGAAGGGATCTACACAACCTTACACATGGAAATGATTTCAATTAATTACCATTCCCCTTTGACAAAGCAGACAGGAGCCTGGACAACATGAGTATTTCTCTGGAGTAATGTGCACCACATGTAATGAGCAGTGGAAAGGTCATTTGACACATTTCTGCCAAAATGAATTCATTTATTTCCAGCACTTAATTCTGTAGCCACCTCATTGGTGCACAGCTTGGTAGTGCACTGAGAGGGTACATTACCACAAGTGGAGGGTTGGCTTCCTCCCGAAAGCGAGTGGTGACCACAGATCTACAGGAATGCCTGAAGAGCAGAGAGATAGTGAAATGGAGTGTAGGAGATCCAACGTAGGAAAATCGCCCCAATCACCTTCAGTGATTAAGTGAAGAATAAAACAAGAATAGAACATGAATACAGACCAGTAAAAGTGCCGGTGGCCATTAGATGAACAATTTATAAGAAGGTTTCTGAAAATAAGAGAATTGAAGGGTCATGATACAGGGTCACAGTCAAGTAAATAATGGGAATTGGTCCCATGAGCCTTGGAAAACCACAAAGCTCATGGTCAACGCATCGTAATACAACTGGGGGGAGGCGTCGAGAATTCAATCACCAGATGGAAAATAAGATGCCCTCTGTGCCTTCTCAGCATTACAATAATTACAATGAGAGAAACAGACTGTAATTTGCCATCATAAACATCTCTGATGTGATAAAATAAGAAGCTGCTCTGGTGCTTGAAGTTTTTCTCATGTTCATCACAAAGCATGTTTCACTCCAGTCCAAAGGATCACGCACATACCGTCTGTATGTGAAAACCTTTAAAGTATTATCAAGTACAAGTATTCTTCTTAAACCCATGGCTACCAGAGCCTACTGAAGTATAAGAGAAGTTTCTAGGGTGTTGCACTCATCTGCAAGTGGAGACCAGCTGAAAGTTGTACAACTTTTGTTTTTAAATGTGCGCCGTTTTGCGGCTGCTTGTCCTTGGAGTGTTTTCATATTTTAATACAGAAAAACATTTTCTGTAAGCAAAACCAGAAATGCCTGGTTGATCAAAGGAAGCATATTTAACATGTTTAGGTTTGAAAACGGAGTTGTTACTGGTGTACTGAAGGTTATTTTTGTAAAACTTTGTTTTAAACAAAGAAACCATAACAATGGCTCATTGGCTTTAGTGCAGCTGTGCTTTTCTAACTCCAAACATGCCTGAAGTCACTCATGATTTTAGATTCTCTTTGAGGAATTTAAATGCTCCCCCAACAAATCTAGTTATTTATTTCTTTGTGAAGCTCTCGCTAATGACCATGTTTTTTGCCTCTGCCTTAGATATGAATAAACCCATCATGATGAAACAATTAGGCAACTGTCCTCTGCGTGTAGCTGGTTTACGTTTCTGGATGTCTAGAAAATGGTAGTAGCAAAAACAAATCTGTTGAGCGCTATGCGCTAATTAGCTGTACTTCTCAGTGGAAGAGAAGGTAATTAGAGGAGAAAACCCAGCTCGTCAGGGAGGGAACCTTTGCATTTGATGAAATAAGATAGTAGAAGAGTGTCCTGGTGGAGAGGACGCCCAGCAGTTCATGATAGGATGACATGCGGCCTCACAGTCAGCAGCTCTTACGGAGCGTATGGACTGTGCCGTGCTCCCAGCCCTTTTACCACTCAGGAGGTAGATTGGACTTCTCGCTCTTAGCTACTCCACATTATTGTCCATTATCACACCGTGGTCTATGTGTGAGGTGACAGTGGTGCTCTGATGGAGAGGCGACAGGGGGACCCAGACTGCAATAACATATTATTAACTTTTTTTCATTGCTCCAGTAGACTGGATTTACACTGGATATCCAGAGACCTCTGAGGGCAGCCCACTGTCACAGCAGTATCCACCACCAGAGCAGCTGCCAGGGATGCACAGGTGTGTTTTTACCAAATAGCCACGCACCCATGCAATGAAGAATGCATACACATACAAACACATGTACACATACAGATCTGTAATTAGTGAGAGATTTTTCCATTTAGTGATCAGCCTCAGTGTTCAGTTGTTTTTTTAACATGTTTTGTAGACTGAAAAACACATCTCTGGCCATCAATGTGGACAACATAAACCTACACAGTGCCTTACAGAAATATTCACCATACCTTGGCATTTTTCAATTTTTTTGAATCACAACATGGAATTTAAATTCATTTTCATATGGATTCTGTATTTAAAAAAATGCAAAACTACCAATAAATTAGTTCTGGTGCCACCAACTAGTAGCAGAATTCACATTACCGTCAAACAATATCCACCTGTGTGCAGCCAAAGTGTCAAATGATCTCAGTCTTTACTAAGCAAGAAACACCACCGAACATGCATGGACACTTCTAGCACTCCAAACAGGTCAAGGACCACGTTTTAGTGAAGGACAAATTCAGGTTGGACTTAAAAACATATCCAAAACCTTGAAAATCCCAAAAAGCACCATTAAATCTGTTGTCATATTATGGTTTGAATATGGCACCACAATAAACCTATAGTCATGGACTAGGACTGGATATTCTGTCTGTAGGACCGCTATGGGTTGTACACTCGAGGCATCTGAGATTTATGAATGAGTGCCCAGACAAAAGCTACTGTTGACAGAAAAAATAGGATAATGGATAGATTTTAATAACATTTTAGACATCTCTACACTCAACAGATGTAGGCTGCACATCACAAGATCACTTGCACATAGGGTCTTTGGGGCTGCTGGGGCTGCTGGGGCTGCTGCAGGGGGAGATGGGAGTGGTGAGAGAATGATTGTCCATGTCTTTGTCAGTGTATCTGTGTGAATGGATGTCCGTTGTCTAACCTGGGTTTGGGGCTCTTTGCTGTTGGGCCTATCCGGGTGGCTCCTCGCGCTCCCCTCCCATCTCCGCTTCCCCCCGCTGCCCTTGCAGCTGGGCACGCCTTTGGCTGTGGGGGGCCTGCTTTCATTGGGGCAGGTGCCGCCCCGCTAGTGTCGACTGTCGGGGTGGCCCTGTCTCTCCGGGCAGGCTGGCCTCTCGCCGGGTGGGAGTCGTGGTCCTAGAGGGTGTTGGCCTCCTGGCCACATGATCGGCCCATGCCGGGTGGTTGGTGCTCGGCTGGGTCCTGGTCCGTCACCGTGGGTTTCCTGGCTGCCTCCTCCTGTGGTCATGGGGGCCCCGCCTGGGGCTTCCCTCTGTCGCCTGCTGGGAGGGGGCGGGGTTTGCTGGCGGGGGGTTTCCTACTGGCCCTCTTCTGGTTGTCTGTGGGCCGGCTGGTGGCCTGGGTTCGGCTTTCTTCCTTATCGGCTTCTGGTCTCTCAGGTGGCGTGGTTGTGCCCTCCTTCCTCCACTATAGTTGCAGTTCAGGTAAAGCCTTGTTTTCACTTTGCACACACACAATTACACAGACATACCAGTGGCGATTCCTCTAAGACTGCAAGGGAAGCTCAGCTTCCTCTAAAAAGTGGTCAAATATGTATTGTTGTGTTTACATTTTATTGACTATATATGCGCTAGAACGCGATCACCTTTAGTTCAGAATCAGCCTCTTATCACAGGTCACAGACGCGACTTTCTTCTCATTCATTCCTGCAGCTTCACAGTAACAGTGCAGAAGCTCAGCGTCTATGGGAAGCTGGAGTGGGTTGTTCCACTGCAGCCAAACAGACCGTCATTGGATAAATGCTCGGTTTTGTTCCGCCCATCGGAAGCTCAGCTTCTCTGGGGGTCTATGGGGCAGTGGGCGTGGCCTCGGCTGGAGTGGACGCTGCGCTTCTGTATGATGATTGGATGATCTGTCTGAGGCAGCGAACAGCGAAATGAGCGAATCAACGATCTCGAGATGTAAACACTGCCAGAGAAGTTTTGTAGCGTCATTCCGTCATTCCAAGTTGATCTAGAGAGTTTGGAAATCCTCGTAGTGACTTTTGTCTTTGTTAAAACGATAAGCGACACACTCAGCAACTTGTTTCTGGTGTTTGGAGACTGGACTGGTGTTATTGGAGACTCTGACTTCTGTTGCTCTACAGTTATTGTCCCCTTAGAGCAGCGGGTGCTGCTGTGAGCCGCTCCACCGTTGCAAAGCATTCACAGCCGGAACGGAGGGTAGAATTCACATACAAATAAACTGACACAATTTATGATCTAAGGCAAAAATGAGCTTCCCTTCCTTAAAAGACCAGCAGCCGCCACTGAGACATACACGCCCACAGTTTTGGGGACAGATAATCGCAGTAGCCTAGTATTGATTTAGTTTCAGAGACCTGGAATGGTTGCTGTTTGTGTCGCTGCCTGTTCCTGTTTCTGTTTGTTTGTTTTCTTGCAGATTCCAAAGGCTTGTGTCCCTTTTGTGTGTTATGAGAAAACTGGCTTATAGGTTTCTGGCCTGTTACTGCTGGTACCTCTGAGTATTAATAAACCAACAACTCTCATCAACTTATGAATAACCATCAAGCATGGTGGTGGCAGCATGGTGGTATGGAGATGTTTTCATCAGTTGCTAGTGGGAAACTAGCTGAATTGGGCGTATGACGAAAGATGAGTGGTGCTAAATTCAGGCAAATTCTTGAGGAAAGCCTGTATCTCCCAGAGATTTACATTTGGGAATGAGGTTCACCTTTTAACGGGACAATGACACTATAAGCATACTGCTAATGCAACCCTCAAGCAATTTAGGTGGAAACATTTAAATGTGTTGGAAGGGCTTATTCAAAGCACTGACCTCAATCTAAGTGACAATCTGTGGCCTGGCTTAAAGACTTCTGTACACCAGCAGCCTTCCACCACTTTGGGAGGGTGAATACTTATGCGCACTTAGGTTTTCTGTTCTGTCTTTTTTTCTTCTTTCCTACACAATAAAAACATTGCATCTTCTAAAAGTTAAAGGCATGTTTGGTAAATCAAATGAAACAGCCCCAAAAATCGATTGAAATTCCACTTTCTAATGCAACAAAGTAGGAAAAATGCCAGCGGTCTAGATGGATGCATTACGAGTGCATTCAGATTACATACAGTATCACTGGGGGTGTGTCAGCTGCGCCTTTTAGATGCAAGGTGCTCTTGTCCTTGGTAATGTTAACAGTCTCCCTTGTGACTGATGCGTCTTGTCCCAGCCCTGTTTATAAAACAGTCAGAACTTCGTTAAAGGACAATAACATCAGCCAAGCTCAATTATAGTGACATTTTGCTGACATGCAGATTGCCTCCCCTCAATCTTTTTTATGTAAAATACCGGTGTGCCAGTCACATATGGATGGATGAACTTTGGGAGAATCAATGATATTGATGAATCATAGATCATACAAGTCAACAAGAGTGACACCAGGAGAGTGAATTCATCACATATGGAAAGTCAATAATAAATTGTAATCATAATCAGACAAAGTGAGTTATGTGTAATCAATAGCACAATTATGATCATACATAGGACTTGTACTTGCAATATGGATGATAAGTGCTCTCAAATAGGCTGCATTGTTTTGATTACTACACAGCCATGTGCAAATGTTCAATCAGTGAGTTGTAAGAGCTAATTTCCATTATTTAAAGCACTATTTGATGACAAAAATGCAAATTTGATAACATAAATCTTAATAGATATAAAAGGAAATAGTATAACTGCATACAGTAAGTCTGAAAGAAAATTAATTGTATTACTTTGAGTGATTAGAGCCTGAAATATCTGGAAAGTATACTGTATTTACCACATTATTTTAATGATTTGGCTTTTATGTTATTATTTTTTCTGGCCATAGATGCACGTTTTCTCTGTCAGTGCTGAAGAAAACAAATTTAGCTTGTTGAAAAAGCCTTCAGGAAAAAATGTGGGAAACATTCAAAGGCGACTTTCAAAACACTACTTTTTGCCTAGATAATTATACAACCACATAATACAAACCTGGTGTCATAACTCAACATTCAGGTGAATACTTTACTCATGTCATGGGAAGACATGCTGTATGAAAAGGTCATTATGAGAACAGAGCCATCAAAAAAACTGAGAATAAAAAAAATAGAATCCATTTACAGAGAAAGCTCCCATCTTCAAAACTGTTTTCTTTTGCAACAGTAGCTTGCTGCATCTTACCCAAAAAAAGTAAGGCCCAATGAAGCTTCAAGCTTTTAATATTGGTTACATTCAGATGTAATTTTTGAGGGAATTTCTCCCCCTGTTCCACCTGATACAACGTGAAGAGGGAAAGAGGCAGTGATGAATAAGGCATTTGGGTTAAAAACCGGTGGCAGATGAAATAAAGTGAAAAATGTGTCAGATCTGAAATGTAGCTGTAAAAGACCAATGGCAGGTTGCCAATCAATCACAGGTCTGCACAGAGACCAAAAACTATCCGTGATTTTCATCCCTTCTTCCTGCACAAAGCTCAGCATTTTTGAGATACAGTCAGCATTGCATTCGTGTAAAGATAGAGGAGCTGTTTGGGACTTGATGAAACCTACAGTAAATTATTTTTATATGAAATTCTGCTTTCTTTTTTTTCCCTTCACACCCTCGCTCATTATGGCCAAAAGTTCTAAATATAGTTTCATAAGTTTAGTATTTTAATTTATAGATACATCAGGCTTGTTTGTAATGAGCTGGGAATAGGCTCCGGCAGACCCCCGTGACCCTGCACAGGATTAAATGGGTATAGAAAATGGATGGATGGATCAGGCTTGTTAAAAAAGTTCATTTCTAAACTTTTGCGTCGAACATTTAGAATTGAACTTCAAACAGGAAATGTTTTCATCTGAAAATTCATCCACGAAGAACACATTAGAGCTGATGTAGCTGCTGCGTATAACAGTTCACCATCACTCCAGGGCTGCAAAATCTAAATCTTCTTCAAGGTTTCTTAATGTCACGAAGAGATTTTGGTTTAATTTTCAGACTCATGCAACCAGGTTTCTAGGAGAGTTTTTTCTGATCGTACAGAGCTGAATTTCTCCTCCATGGCCTCCGTTAACTACAATTCACTTCTTATGTAACCAACTGAGGTTTATAATAATACTTATTAATACACATCTTCTACGCTTCTCCGGCTGTCTGGCATCAGTTATCTATATTATGATCCATCTGAGAAGTGGACTGGACCCTAAAGAAACACTTGACCCTGTTGGAACATAGTGTAAAAATGTATTGATAGGGAACAGGAATAAGAATAGACTATTTTTTGCTATAATATAGCAAATGTTTCATCTTGAAAAAATGTTTAAAGGGAGCAGATAGCATATCATATGAACATACATTTTGACACAAGCGTTAATATATTTTAGTAATCTCATTATGAAATGGAAATAGTTTTGTAATATTAGAATGATCAGAGCGCACTTAGACATAAGGAGTGAGACCCACAGAGAAAGTCACATATTTTGCATACACACATATGCACAATAAGACACAGGGATACACATGAACCTATGCTGCCACTATCACACTCTTGCTCTTTCCCTGTCCTTCATATAAACACTCACACAAATACATGAACAAACGGACAAGGATTTATGCAAGTCAAAGACATATTAATATATTTCCAAGAGTGAATATAATCATCAAAACAAGCGCTCTCTTCCTCTCTTGCCAGTGACTACAGCAATAAAAAGCATTACATATGACTCACATGATGTGAGGCCCCTTTTTTCTAATAAATTCTCCGGAGAGTGTGACAGCCTCTGTCATCTTCTAATGAAGATGACAGCTTTTCTCCATCAAAAAGCTCATCTTAAGGCTTCGTAAGCCCCTTGAATCACATGCTGTAATTGCTGACCAATGGAAATACTCAAAGCCATGCAAAGTCTTCACTGAGGCCTCATTTTAATTGTGTTGACTGGATTTTGCTACAAGGTCCAATAACTTTAGAAACCTGACAGGTGCTTACCCTGAAAATCAGTCTCCCCTCTTTTATCAACTTTTTCCCTCATTATTTCCACTTAACTGCTGACAGCTCAGAAGGCCACAGATTTTTCCTTTTCGTTTTCCCTCGACTGTTCTGTGTGCAACAGACTATTAGGGGCACAACACATGAGCTCTGCCACATAAAATGAATTTAATATCCTTTAGATAAAAGGAGCGTGAGGCTGAAGACTTTCACCTTAGCTCTCGCAGATAAGACATCCCTTTGCCCTTCAACTCTGTTGTCTTCCATTCGCTGACTTTTGTTGATTAATCATAATGAGGTGACTTACTATAGTCACCTAGTTTATCCCGTTCACCCCCCTTCTACCACCTCAGAGAGGTAGTGCAGATAAAAAAAAAGAAAAGAAGAAAAAGTCCATCATAGGGGGTCAGCACAAATCAGATGGAAGGGGTTTCTTGTGTCTGCCAGTCGACACTTTCAAATGTTAATGGATGGGGCGAACAAAGTTGAAGTGGGTCTGAAAATGCTAATTGTCTCTAATTCATGTAAATAGGTTTCTTAATGGAGAAATTAAGCATTTTAAATATGCAATTGGAGGCAATCAGTTCTTTCATTTGCCAGGGTGGCACAGGTGTAGTGGATTGAAATTCATCTTTCACACGGAGCGGCTCATTTTTCATTTGGCCATATTCAGGCATGGATGACGGAGGCTGCAAGGGAAGTTCTCGTGCAGTGCCATGGGCAGATATCGGGGAGAGAAACACATCGCAAGACCTATAATTGGGTTGTTGTTTTTAACTCTGTAAAGATGGAGAGAAAAGCAATTAATGCACAGGCATATCAATACAAGTACTGTAAATACAGCCTCTGTAAACATATTATATGCTCCCACCACTTACAGAGATCACACGTGATATGTCAGTGGCTGTTATTTTATCTCGTGTTATACATAAACCACATCATGGCTGCTACAAAATAGGGTGTTTGTCTCACAACAAAGGAGTCAGACCTACCTACATATCACAGGCAAAGGAGCCATGAATAGACAGTTCTGACTTATTATTCTGATCATCTCAAACAGACAGCAAGCCACGAGGTCACGCTTCAGCATGTAATAACACGGTGTAGCAGCAAGGCCAGAGACAGAGGAAAGCACACACAACAAGTGTAGGCTATGAATCAAATGGGCAATGCATTGTCTCAGAAAATGACTTATTAGTCAATATAAAGGGGGGATACTGTGTCTTTGAGGTGTAAATAGCCATGGCTCGGCAGAGAAAGGATGCAGCGCTGCTTAATGAACAAGACAAGAAAAACCTTGTTTAAAAGGACAAATCAGATCACAAGATTTCAAACCCATTAGCTGCTACTCACAAGGAATGATAATAATGATAAAGGATGGAAGGCCCTTTTGATTTCAGAGTAGCAAACTGTGTTGTCTTGGGAAAAAATCTTTTCCTGGAGGAGAATCAAAGAGCAGTTCATTTTCACACTGACCTTCAGGGCTCAAGGCGGCCAGACAAGGGCACAAACAGATTGAGAATTAATTGGTGCAATTAACATTTTGTGATTATAAGGACTTCAGATCAATACCTTATGCAAATAGCAGTATTGATGTGCAGCAGAAACCTTGTTAATTGTGTTTGGCGAACAAACAGGCCCCGATGATACTATTCCATAATGGAACAGGAGGCACGGACAGGTTGAAACTGCTGACCACTTTAGATGCACAGGGACATGCGGCAGTTTTCCCTCTCCTCTGTCTTGCCGGCCCACCTCTTTAGCTTCTACCCAGCTCAAGACTTGCAAGAAAAGTTGCAGAGTTTGAAGATCTTGGTTGCTTTTAAGTTGGCCTTTTAGTGGCTCTTTGAAGAGGCTCTTAAAAGCTAGGCGAAGATGTTTCAGTGTTTCTGTGATCACCATGGTCGTGTTAGGCGGGAGCAGATTACACAAATGCCCTCCTGCCTCATTTCTTGTAGAGTTTAAAGAGTGGGAATAAGAACTGAAACACTTTGCCCCGACAGACATCAAAATGAATTAGTCTCAGCTTTATTGCTATGGACTGTATTTTTCACTTTCGTTATTAAAGTGCGTTTAAAAAAAAAAAAGCACTTTCATTTCAGATAAGTATCAGTAATCCTGTTTTTGTGAACCACAGCAGATGAAGTTAAATATAATTTAAGCAGAAATGGAAACGGGTGGAACAATGTAATCACTGAAAGTGAGATTGAAGTGATGCTATTCTCACCATTGTTATTATTTTCATTACCGTCAGCGTGGAAAGATACTTATAAGGCCAGAAGCGACGTCAAGCAGCAGGTGACAAAAGCAGGGGGAAAAAAAACACTCCATCCAATAACTATCAGAGCCTATAAATCCCTGCTTGCTACTTACTCATCTCTCTGTCAAAATTGGCTTGTAGATTGTTCGCATGGCTTACATCCGGTGTCCGTGAAGAAACACACAGAGCTGGAAACATACAAAAAACATCAAGCTAGTTGTAATTATCTGAATTTACAGTCTGACGGAACAGTTAGTTTTTTATGCGCTGTGCTTCCTGCTGTGGCTGTTATGATGGTGTAATGATGCTGACTGATGTGGGGGAAACCTGTCGTTAGGTGCTGAGCAACATTTGCAAGGCAATGCAACATAAATAGTTAGTATGCCGGTGAAAACACGACAGAAATGTCAGGGAAAAAAAGGCAGTTCTTCCACAAATCACTGAGTCATTCTATAATTAGGGGTACATGTCATGTCCATGGGCTGTATTTATCAATTTTACTAAATATTCACTTAAAGCAATGATCAACTTTATATCAGGGCACATTTCTCTTTCATTTAATACAAAAATGTCAACAGATTCCATCATTTATTTTAAAAAAAATGCTTATTCTATACTGGATTTTGTTGTTTTTGTGCTGTCCGATTTGCTAAATGTCAGGTTTGGCTCTTCAGATTAACACTAAAATAATTTTTTTTGTATTTAATTTCCATAATTATTTGTTCAAAATAATCATTAAAATATGAGAAAGGTGTTTTAAAAACTATTTGGTTCATGCATGTACATTAAATCATCCACTTTGTGTGTGTCCGAGAAATCTCTGTCAACTGTGTTACCCATTGAAAAAACCCCTATAAATCAGCAATGGTTTGCTCCAAAGTCACATGTCCAAAATGATATGATGTCCCTTCCTTCAGGGAGGGAGATTTGAAGACAGTGTGGTAAATTTCTACTCCTCCTCTTCAATATTTCATCAATATATTTGTGTGCACATAGAGTGGGTTAATTGATCGTCAACTGTGTTATCAACATGTTCTTGTGAACTTGCTTTACATGTTATTTTTACAAAAATACAGAGAAACTGTATAAAAACATGAGTTGATCAAGGCCATGTAGTGACAGGTCCAAGGTCTGCAGTTAGCACAAGGCCCTAAAATGGCCGAAATGTCAACTGTGTTACCTGTCAACTGTGTTACCCACCTGTGTTACCCAACTGTAACACAGTTGACAGGGGATTAACACGGTTGACAATGTTGGCAGTTTATTGTCATTTTTTATGCTTATATTGAGTGTTGTTGATAAAAAAAACATTCATGAACTATTGTTATAACACAGACATTACATAGTAATTACATAGGAGTTGCCTAATTACATAGTAATTTTTGCCTGTCAACTGTGTTATGAATGGTTTTTGTGTCATATATCTTTTAAATATTGACTAAACTGTAACAAAAAAGATGGGGGATATCTGTAGAGAGGGAGGTCTTACATAAGATTGGTGAATAACTCTAAATTCAGTGTAATATGCATTTATTTTGAAAAAAATATTAATCCCTCCTGATAACATCCCATAGAATGTCCATTATGAAGCTCAAAATTCATATTTTTAAATCAGTTAGACAGGCAACCTTAAAACCCCTGGTGAATAGACTCAAAACCTTTCAAACAAATGTATTATCAAATGTGTAGTACCTAGTTCTTGTTGTATATGACACAACATTTGTCCGTAACACGGTTGACAAAATAATGAGTCCAATGTTTATTTTCATTAAAATATTTAATATGTAATTAGAGTTTAAGCTTGGCAATTAATGAATTTAGCACATTTAGGGGGTATATTATGGAAACAACTAGATTATTTATCAAAAAAGAAAAGTGATTTTGTCACTTTTGGTTGATATGAAATGTACCCCTAATTATAGAATGACTCCACTGCATTTTTTTGTGGATTTTACCTCATAAAACTAATTTGTTTTCAAATATCTCTCAACCTGATTTGACCATAGTTTATAACGATGTTCTCAAGAGTAAGATTACTGGTTTTATAATATATATATAACAACTGTCATCATATTAGCCATTTGTCGGTGTGCTAATTACAGTTAATTCTTTTCAATTTTGGGCTGTGCTCCTTTAGGCATTAGCTTTAATCTCCCTGGTGATGAAGTTGGTCTTTTAAATAGAAAGAAAAAAGAGGGGGGAGCAGTGGACACGGATTTAACCATCTCATGATTAACAAACACCACCAATTATTGTACTATTTGATAACGAATGAAACTGAAATTATATGTGAAATGTAACTGTGAAAACAACATCATTATAAGCAAACTGCTGAGTCTCAGTTTTAACTTTGGCAGTAAGGTAATATAATCCTCATTTACAGGGATGCAATATGAGAGGACAATTGAGATATCTATAATGTTTTATTTTTTCATTAATTTATTGTTTTTTTTTCTTTTTCTTTTTTGTTGTTGTCAAGAATCCATTTCAGGCTGTTGACTACCAGAATCTTGAAACTGTGGACATCACCAAAAAAATCCTCATTCACTCTCTGATGCTCCCCAACGGCTTCATCGCAGTGACTCTTCCTGTATTTACTTTTGCTATCAGCAAGTGAAATCCAGGGTAATCAGGGTAAGATCAGGCAGTTAACTTGACCATTGCAGACTGTTTTTTCACAACGAAAAAGTCCTGGGTTGTTTTGGGATTGATCAGAGGGAGCCTATCTGTGTTTGAAGCATAACCCCGTTGACTTTACTGCATTTGACTGAATCTGAGTGGACACTATGTTCCTGAATACTCGGCGGCATCTGTCTTTTGTCATCTCAAAACACAGTAGGGAACACATTGTCAAACATGTCAAACATGCCCATACTATCACACAGCCTCCAGGTGTTTTGCAGGTATTATTGTATGCTTTAGATTATGAGCTGTTCTGAGATATCTTCATAGTTAATGCAGTTAGACTTTTTAAAGATCCATGTTGGTAAATTCTAATCTTGTCGTTGCAGTTTAGAGGCTTGTGAACAGTTTGCAAGTTGTGACGGACCCTTTGGCCCCGTCCCAATTCTCCCCCTCGCCCTCGTTTTCTTCACTACCCCTAAATTTTGCGCGTTCCCGTGAGGGTAGTGGTGTCCCAATTCCTCTTTTCACCTAGGGGGAGGGGGCATAACGAGAGCTAGGGGCTGAAAATAGCCCCTTCACATTGAGGGATTTCAGATGCTGACTTCGCGAGCGAGGGGGTATAAAAATTTCCCAGAATGCTTTTCGTCGTCATTTGCGGACTGAATCAAAAAAAAAACAACATGGCGGACATTTTCTTATTTTTTTGTGAATAAAATCAATATTTTGAGTTAGTTTCTGCATAAAAATGCGTTTGATTACATTTCTAGCGAGAAATATATATTTTACTTTCATAATAATCACTCAGTGAATGTACATAATCCCTTTTTTGTCCGTTGTTCGCGAAGATCGCGCTGGAATAAAGGCTGTTAGGTTACGACGTAGGATACGTAACCTACGCCGTAGGCTCTGCATCGATTTGACTCGCCGACCGAGTGCAAACATCATTTGCAGACTCGTCTCAGATTGTGGCCGAGGGAGCAAGCATTTTTTTGTGGGAAATAGAGAGAAATAATCCTGTGACTCGTCAGATTTGTTTTGGATGTTTCTGATATAATAGTTTTCAGAAACCACAAAGCTGTTATCTGGGTAATTTACACACTTTCAGATAAAGCTGAAGTGAAGATAGGGGAGCTGTTTTATGGTTCCGCGTTAAATCGACGCAGAACCTACGGCGTAGGTTACGCGGCGCCGTACCCTACGCCGTACCCTACGCCGTACCCTACGCCGTAGGCTCTGCGTCGATTTAACGCGGACCCATAAGCTCCGGAGCGGGCAGGCAGAAATCTCTAAATTTTCAGAGCAAATTTCTTAACAGGCGTAGCTACAACTGTTAGATTTCATCTATTAAACCAACATCTTCCTAAATGATTTATTTCAGCCAGCGTAATTCTCAACAGAGCTGCAGGTTTCTCTCCCGGGACGACGGAGCAGCTTGACCCGGCGGACACGTCTGTCCCCCCGGCTGTGAGCTGCTGCTGCTCCCCGGGGCCAGGGGCTCTTCTCATCTCCGAAGACGTTGAGTCAAATTTCTTAACAGCCGTTATTTGGATAAACTGAGCCCACGTTGGGGATCTTAAAGGTTACTTTTACGCCTCAAAAAATATTAAAACTTAATAAAGTGGCATATTAACAGCACTACAGCTGAAATTAAAATAGCTTTTGGCTCTCAGCTTCCTGAGCAGGCTAAGGATGAAAACGAGGGGGAGTTGAGTGTATTGGGACAGGCACCTGGGCCAAGTGCCCTAGATTTCAAGTGCCCTAAAATCTCCCCCTTCTTTTTTAGGGGGTAGGGAAGAAAAGAAGGGCGAGTGAAGAAAAGTAGGGGGAGTATTGAGTTTGGGCCTTAGTCTTTTACTTTCTTGAAGTCTTTTCTATATGAATGATGTCTGCTGTGTTGTTTAGTTGCATGTATCCTTCGGTCCAGATTTTTTTTTTCTATTTGTCTAAGCTGCAGAGCTTGCTGTTATTTTCTTCCTTTTCTTTTTATTCCTATTAGTGCTAAACTAAAATGTTCTCGCGTCTTCCTTTTTTCAAAAGGTTCTGTTATTGGAGCCAAAGGAAGATTTGTTTCACTTTCACAACATTCGTGTGTTTACAATGGTTGTGGAAAAAATGTCTTTTCAATCAAAAATGAATGCCTAACATGGCCTTGTCTCCTCCCAGGCTGGAGCCTGCAACCTGATTATGTCCAATTCTTTGTCAGGCCATGAAGACCTATGAGTAACTAGTAATCACATAATATCCAAGAGTGTCATTCTTTCTCCCACAACAGCAACAACATCCAATTGCAGATACTACATTCCTGACCTTTTACCTGCTTAACTGAAGATACAATAGCAAACAACTGACACCTGTCCACCATTTACATTTGAGCCCTTGACACGGGGTTTTACACACAAGAGCTGGTATTATTTTACTATTTTTCCACTTTTGGATTTGAATACATTCAGGTTAAAGATTATAGTCTGTACTAAGATAAAATGGTAAACGGGTTTCAAACTTGAAGCAATTATACCTGAAGATCATGGAATAAGCAAAGTGGAATTGGTTTGCAGAATAACCGTCTTAAATGTTAAGTCTAAAACTTATTGTTGAGTTCTAACTGATTGCGGTATAACAAAAGAAACAAAAAAAAACAAAGTATAATTAATATTGATTCCTCGTTGTTTCAGAGGAACATTGTGACCTTTTGTCCATGTGGTTTTGCAGAATCTATTCACACGTTGATGAAGCTGCTGCCTGATGAACTTCCTCCGTCACTGGATCAATTAATGTCGACAGTCAAGAATGTAAAAATTGAGATTAAAAAGAGCTGCAAATACATGAGGATCAATCCACAAGTAAATATCATTGAAAGTCTGCCGAGGTGCTGGAGGTGGAAGGTAACACTCCGTAAACATTGTTGGGATGATGAAGGTGATTATGACATTGATCCTATAAAATATTGCAGTTGTTTTCAAATTGATCTCCTTTCTGCCCCGGAGAAGAAGAGTGGAGTTATTCTACCTACGCGATCAACATATTGAAGACACATAATGATGAAAAGTTAACCCCTTCCCAAACACTGTCATGAACAAAAGTAATGCAGATAGTGAATAAAAAATAAAAAAATAAAAAAACTAAACATCAGGAACTGAAATAGCCAGCTATGGTCCAGCTGTGAACAGCAGGTGAAAAATACACAATGTTATTGCATTTTTAGATCTGTTTGAAAAGGACCTTGTCAAGATTGATGTCCCTCTTGTAGCTATAGTTAATAGTAAGGGAACACCTCTGAAATTAGAATCCACTTCTTTCTAAACGCACCACCTGTGAATTGAGGACGTCAGAGAGAAAAAAGGGGAAGGGTACATGTCATTTCTATAGGTTTCCAAGACATGGGGAATGGTGAATAGCCAATCTGTGAGGCGTAATGGATATGTCAAGAATTGCTAAATCATAGGTGTCCGTGGCAGAAAGACAACTAACCCAAACATAATGTCATTTTGGAGGCAGAAAAGGAGGCTATTGCAAGAAAGAAAAAAAGAGGAAACAACATGGGTGGATAAAGGATTGTTTTGAAATTCAGGGATCCAAATAATAATGATAAAAAAAAAAATAAAAGAGAAAAATATTAACTGTTTATTTTCCAGTGTACTGTTCTTTAATATTACCTATTTGGCATCTCTGTCTGTGTGCATTATGGAAATAAAGTAATGCTACTTTGCCTAACAATAACACACTGACTTTGAATCCTCTTACTTAAGGTTTGATTGCTTCTTGACGGTGGTTTAAAATGAATTGTGTTGAGGAGTGATAAAGAGCTTATTGCCAGGAATAAAAGCCCAGAGCAATGAAGAAAAGCTACACATGGAGTGGCTAGGCGATACAGGCTATTACAGTGAGGGAATGGTGTCCTTGACTGCCAGGACGGCTTAGAATTTTATTTCATCTTGTTTTGCCGGCTGCTGACAATGATGCGTGACTCTGGCACTGGAGGAAGAGGGCAAGCATGAGAGCCATTTTAGATCTCATTTACATGTGGCGTGTCTATAACTGCGTGAAAATAATTGTGCTGGCACGTATAAGTAGGTACATATGAACATGCCGACTTTTTTCCCCAGATTAAGTATAGTTTAAGTATATTCAGGTGTAGATACGAATTCAAACATTTCAAGAGTTTGTGTTTGACTTCTCATCAGGGAGTTATTTTAGAGAAAGGTACCAGTCTCCTTGAGTCGTGGATGCAGCTTTGATTCGACCTCTGTCACTCCCATGTACCAAAGCCCCCAAACTTCATGTAAATTTGGACAGTGGAGGACAAGGAGACTCTGGGAATTGTTGTTTATCGGCACAGAGAAGCGAACGGTTGAGCTGTAACAGCTCTCCTGTGGGTTCAGTCAGCAAGCTCGTGCGTGCAGCAGCGCTGAGGCCTCCCCTCTGAGGTGCACATCTCTTTGGTTGGCTCCTTAATTTGTATGGGATCAGTTCATTTAAAGGTTACTGGCGTTGTTTTGTCAAGGTGAATCAGTTGTTGTATGCGTTGGCTCAAATGTGGCTGAAAGAAAAGTTCACTTTGTGACTTCTTTTTTTAAGGTGTTTAGAACCAATCTTTTATGCTTCATATATTATTTATTTGTTCTTTATTTAAAGGGGACCTATTATGAAATACGTTTTCTCTTGCTTTAACATATATAAAGTGGTCTCCCCTCAGCCTGCCAACTCAGAGAAAGAGGAAAGCAACCAAATTCTGCAGTGTCTGTACAGCCGCCCGGATGAGCCATCCAGTGTGATGTGGATCTACGAGCCGTTCAGATTCTGCTCCCGTCGTTACGTAACAACGGGAGTGATTTACATAGGTCGGCCTCCGATGCGTGAAACCACACCCACAACTAACTCCGCCGGCCGGAGCTTCCGCCATTTTTTCGTAGCGGTGTATCGCGTCATTCAGGCAGCCAATCAGCACAGTGCCTCATTATCATAGCCCCGCCCACTCAGAATCCCCCATAGATAATGAGGTTAGAGAATGAGATGATAAAGACATGGCTCAGAGGCTGAATTTCTAATTTATTTAGCAAAAATGATCAAAAGCTTGTTTTTAAGACATCCAATGCCTGTTTAAAATAGGTATTAGATGCCGTAATAGGTCCCCTTTAAAGTAGCACCTACTTTGGAAGTTAAGTCACTTTTGTAACACAGTCTACGATTTACTATTTTTTTGGTCTTATGCTTGGTCACTCTAATTTTTTGTTCCATAATTGCTTTCTTGAGTCAGCCACCACTGCTGAGCTGTCCACTGTTCCTCTACGAGCTGGCTTCTTCCTTGCTGATCTGTGATAATGTTGTTTATTTCGTTTATTTCGGCATGTTTATATAGACACATGTCATCTCCAGAACATTATACATTGCATACTCAGCACATGACGAAAAGGGTACGGGAGAAGCTGACGCTTATCAAAGTCCCGCCCCGTTCTATGTAAGATTCATGATCACATCAACAACAGAATTCAGTAAGATACATAGTTTACCACATAGCAATTTGTCTAATTTCATCCTTCACAGTCCAGATAGCATGTATGTTTGTACACGTGTCCAGTCCACTCATCCTGATCACCGTTACATAATGTAAAACAATATGCCGTTGTCTCATCAGTTGCAGGGAGGAACGGTGCCGCTTGACAGCACCTCATAAAAGTAAGAAAATATTCATCCAAATCAAAATGAAAAAATTTGACATCAGTATAAGTCTTTTTTTCTGCTTTAAATGTTTAATATACTTATGATTAATTTCATAAATCAAAACCAGATTTTTATGTTAAAGATGTAATTTAAGTGGCACAGACAGATAAGTAAAATTAAATAGAACATTAATACTCAATGGCCTGATTTTACATTTAGAAGTTGGTTAGGTAAAGTGGTGATGCCACACAGTCAATTCACAGTTTCCCCATCAACTCACGTAAAACCTAGAACATTAGGGCAACTTTCTAACTGTCAAGAACCTATGGACCAAAGTTCATAGTGGTTTGTTTAAATGCCAGATTGTGAATTTTTATCAAGAAAGAACCTCCAAGTTTTGTTTTTATTTATTCATTTCTGTGGCATTTGCAGTTTCTCAAATGGCCACTAGAGTCTTATCTAGTTACAGCCTGGTACAAAAACCTGGTTTTATTCTACATTGCTAGATTTCAAATCCATGACAAATGTGGGGAATTCATTTGTATGCACCTCATCAGTTAAAATAACATAAAACCACAATTAGGAGTATGTTTTTTTTTTGTTTGTTTGTTTTTTTTACTTTTGAGGGACTGCTGCTGGTGTGCATGGTGGATTGTGGTTAGCACTGTTGTCTCACAGCAAGAAGGTCCCCGGTTCGACTCCCTGGCCCGGCAGGGTCTTTCTGTGTGGAGTTTGCATGTTCTCCCCGTGCTTGCGTGGGTTCTCTCCGGGTACTCCTGCTTCCTCCCATAGTCCAAAAACATGCATAGTAGGTTAACTGATGATTCTAAATTGCCCGTAGGTGTGAGTGTGAGTATGGTTGTGTGTATATATGTGGACCTGCGATGGACTGGTGACCTGTCCAGGATGATCCCCTGCCTCCCGCCTGTGATGAGCTGCGGTAGGCTCCAGCAGACCCCTGTGACCCTGCAAAGGATAAAGCTGGTATAGATAATGGATGGCTGGATGGATGGATGCTGCTGGTGCCAATATTTAAATTTTAAGATAAGATACATATTTTCTTTAATTATGTTCCTACTTTCAAACTGTGTGTGTTCATGTTTTCATCACTTTTTTTTAAATGACAAAGCTATGTCGATTTTTATCCCAATTTTTATATTTGAGCTCGTTTACAGCAAAATAACTTCAGCGATCTATTACAACAAAAATAAAACACAGGTGAAGCTTCAGTTAACACTGAGATTGCGTAGAGGTCACATCACCTGGTACACTGTAGTTACTGCATACTTTGGCACTGAGACGGCGATGCCATTTGTTGTATTTTGCAGTTTTCTTGACCAGTTTCCACTTCTGGATAGCGGATGTAAACAGGTGCGTGGTGCATCACTACCACCATGACAACTGACTCCTGTGAACTGTCTTTATGTAATAATAAGATCTGGGTATTCTTTTGCAGATTTTGTACTTATTTGCCATACTACTGCAACAATATGCAATTTTCAAAACAGCTATTGCCAGTGATTCAAAATCCACTCTTCCTGTTTTCACTTTATACCATTAACACAGTTTCAGGTAGTGCTGGTTGGAGTCGATAGAGCGAATTCCTTCAATTCAATGAATCGTGGAAAGGCCACAGACATTTCCTTCATAGTTAGAAAGCATAAGCTGTCACATAAGCAAGAGTGCAATAAATAGATAAATTAACAAATGAAGGAGATCAACAATGCTGTGACCATTTGGTGATTGAAAAAACAATCTGAAGCAGTGACTAAAAAACAACAATAAAATAATTAGAAATGTCAGTTCAATAACCGATCCATTTACTGAAAAATGGAAAAACACTGTAGTGTTTACGTTCAGTGTGCATTCAATCAGTCATACAGTGAAAAAGAAAAGCACAGGAAGAAGTTTGTTTTCCAAGCTATGACTTCTGCCTTGGTGAGTCAGACGTGCCAAAAGCTGTTACTGTTTAAGTGAAATATATGTCCACTAATTAGCTTATACGATGCTTTGTGTTTTCCAGTGCACAGAAAGTAATGATTGCGCGCCACAAAGTGCTTGAAAAATTGCCAGGCTGAAAGCTCTTCCTCTGATAGGTTTAGGCATTTCAGACGTTCGTTTCCAAAGAGATTTGGTCAGAGCTTTTCCTCCACTTAAACACACAAACACTGAGGATCAATTTGTGGGATTAGTGGACAATGCTGAGATAAAGTTGGTGCTGAAGAGGCCCTCATGAGTATTACCCCCACCGCCCCCAAGTGCCCCACTAAAGTCCTCTTAGCTTCGTTCCTGGCCACAGAGTAAGTCCACCCAAACCGCAAATGCAATCACACACCAAGCTCGGTCCAGCTGCTCAGAATGATCATCTCCTCCAGCACAAGCCAAAACTGCAGCTCTGTCCCTGATCTGGGCCCCGCCCCGACTCGTCTACAAAATAATGTATTTAATGAGTAAAGTTTTGTGGTGGGTGTTCTGGGATCTCACACCAAGCATGGAGTGACGGAGGAGGTGCTTTCATAAACCATGGATAGACAAATGGGATTTAACACACAAGATGCTCTGATGGCCTATTAATTCTGCTTTGGCTGAAATCCAGAATGAGTCCCTCCTAATTCATGGCTAATTTCTATCAAAGGTATCTGGAGACTTTTTTTTTTCTCTCTGAGCAGGATGCATCCACATAACTTTAATGGATTCATTCAAGGGCTACAGCACGCAGACATTGATTAGATTGCCTCTGAGGCTCCGCTGCTGGTCGCTTGACATAGGCAGCAAATGAAATGTGACCTCTGGTAAAAGGCCTGAACCACCCAGCCCCAGTCTAATCCATTAGCTCAGAACCTTTCCCAATCCTATTTAATTAATGAAGTGATTTGAAAAAGGGTGAACAGTTACCAATTCCTGGAATTGGGAAATAGTGGGCACATAAAGTAGCTGTAACAACAAGAGCCAGGCAAGCGGCAACAGCTGCAACATTACAAAAACTCACAAAGTAAAGAAGGGGAGAGTTGGGCTGCAGAGTAGATGTTTGCAATGAAATGGAATATTACTCCAACCTCGAGACAAGATGACCTAACCACAAAACACATACAGATGTGAGGTAATGAGTTTGGTTGAAGAAAATTGCCTTTCTTTGGCTGGTTTGCTTAAATATTTGTCAGCAAGACAAAATGACAATTTATTCAAATTCATCAAAGCCAAGCAGACAGCAGGGAAGGGTGGAGTTAAATGTAAAACAGAAGAGTGGAAAACATTTCCCTCTATTCTCTGCAGAAAGAATTTACCAGCGTGTTCATCTTGGCCAAGCAGCTGTGATCCACACACACCCCACCATCTAAAATCTGTTTTCTGGGATTCACATTTTGAGCCGTCATTCCTTCTTTAACAAGGATCCCTTTCTTTGTGCAATGACTTTTCTTTTCTTTTCTTTTTTTTAAAGCATGTCGGAAAAAGAGCTTTTTTGTGGTGTTTATCCAAAACAGAAATCTCAATGTCAAAAGAAAGACAAACACGAGATCTCTGTTGGCGCATATGTTACATTACTTATTTTTCTAATTGAATTCATTTATTTATCTTTGATTAATAATTTATGATACAACACATAGTGGTATGCAAATGAACAGTTTAAATTTAATGAGTTTTTAATGACCAAACAAATAATTAGCTGAGTCTGGTGTGGTGTGCATGTAATTTGAGAAGAAATGAATTTGAGAGCTTTGTTCAGTGTTTGACTACAGACGGGCTAATTTACTTATACAGCGGCTTATGCGGCAAAAGAGCTGCAGCGTCTATACAAAGCATTGCAAAGTCATTACCTCAAGGTCATTAGGAAGCCTCCAATAGGCCAGCTGTGGACATGTAATGCTCAAGAAATAATACGAACCATTATATTCCACACAATCATGGCAAAATGGAGGCCCACACTCTGAATATAACTCACATGTTGACAGCTGAAAAATCCACTCTGGATTTACAAAATATTCCAACTATTCCCATTGGTGTGGGGGGGAGCAGAAGGCTGCATGCCACTGGAACCAAATGGCATTTGATAATGGCCTTTTTTCAGCAAACCCAAAAGACATTGTTAAGATTTACATTTTCAAATATATGCTGACCTTTTTTCCCTCCTCTCCTCTGGTCGCTTGTCATCAGCACTGTAATTGAATCAATATATTTCCTGATCAGCCCTGATTGAATAAGGTCACGGGAAGCCATGTGTGGACATTAAAAATCATTATTCTACTCAAATTGAGCAGAGATGGCATAGACCATTCAGAGTTCAAAATGAAATTATATTAGAGTCTATTACACTTTTACAATTATAGAGACATTCCAATATTACAAGGGGAAATGAAGTCATAATAAAAAGCCCAGGGGTGTATTACAAAGAAATGACCCGACTATTTTTTTCACTTTCACACTGTTATTGAACTGATGAAGAGAACTTGGTGACATTACATTCACTGATAAGTGACCTTATTCATGAAAAATAGAGGAACCAGTTTCAGTTTCTCCATTTTCCTTTTTCGGGTGCAGCTTGAGAGCCATTTTCCACCTACACAGGACCAAAAGTCAGCACCAATGCGAGCGCATTTACCCTCCGCACAGGCACTTTTCAGGACAAGTGGTGCTAATTTAGCTGCTAAAGTATTTACCGCTTTAATTGCCTTTAAGCATACATTTATTTTAATTATTCATTTATTTTCTGGGTTAGAGTTGGGATTTTGCTTTATGCGCACGTCTGAGCAGCAAAATGGCTAATTAAATAGTCCAATAGAGTTGTGCAAATGGAAGACAAAGTTTCAATCCTTTTAATCCAATACCCCAGAAAAAAGTGTAAAATTAAATTAAACCCTACTATTACTGAGAGTTTTCAGTCTAAACTCTTGCAAATTGTGTCTGTCAAATTAGATAAAACTCCCTTTTTAATTGGCTTACTCATTGTAATTAATAACACTTATCAGCAATCAACTTATCGGCACTGCATGAAATAGAAATGAGAAGAGCCAGGAAAAAAAAGGCTTTCCTTCCAGATTTGCAGTAATTCTTATGGTTCAGTTTCCTAAGGTTTACACATTTTGAAGATCAAGCAGGCTATCTCAAATTAGAAAATGATATGGCTTCACATTTATCAAGTGGTGACCTGTGATTTGTCTCCTCTATCACGTCCATCTGCGGAGGAAGAGATTCATTTCTTTCTTCAGTTGTTATAGCTCTGTTTCACTTAGGACACAGTCCCATTGGTCAATTAGGCGTGATGGTCACAAAGTCTGCAGAGCTCCAGCAGTATGCTCCTTAAGCCTGTCAAATGATGGTGAGCTGGGGAACCCGGTCGCCTGGAAACGATGCCAGCTCCCACAGCCATCATCATCATCATCATCATCATCATCATCATCATTGGTGGATGTAAATAGCCTTTCATCTCAGGTGGAACAGAGCTATTGAACGAGCATGTCTGTGTTGCCCTGTTTAAACTCTGCATACAGGGGGAAGAGCGCTAATGAAAGGACCATTTACAGCGCCTATTCCACCTCCACCTCTCCACATTTTTTTTATTATAATACCTCAGAGTGGAGCGTTTATGAAACACATAATGACAATCTAAATCAGTGGGCGGCTTCACTCTACAAGAATTAGTGAGCCTGATGCAGTTCAACATGTGAAGGCATACTTGTCACCTTATTACTGAAAGAGCTTTAGAAGTCCTCCTTGAAGGAGTGAGGGGGAACTCAAGTATGCCACAGATCTCTCAGAGCAAATTAGGGACTTTGTTATCCATTCAGACTGGGGAGAAGAGACTGCAAGATACCTGCTCTGCCGTTCTGTCATAGTGTTTAGGTAGAGGCAGGGGAGGCTTGGGGGTCGGGGCGGGGTTTCTCTGTGTTTTTAACATTGATGAAATATCCAGAAATATATATAAACGGAATTCTGTTTGCTTGTTTTTTTCCTAAACATTAAAGTTACACCAAGGAGGTGTTTTTTTCATGTTTTTCATTTTTCAAAAGTCTGTTTTAAATCAATTTGAAGGAGTATTTGATTATTTTTTAGAATTTCATCTAGCTCTCACTGCCTCCTGTTCCTAATACTGGCAAAAACCAGCCAAAGTAACTGGACTCCAATCCCGATAGCCCCTTTTGATAACTGTATATGTTTTTATGGCACTATGTCGCTCGTCAGTAATGACAAAATAGCTTACAGGGCTTCATTGGACATCATGAAAGTTTTTAAGACTTAGAAACTAAAGAAAGTAAACTGGAGAAAAGTAAATGAGAGAATGAGTGAACAAGAGACCAAACCAGAGTAAATCTCAGTCAGTCTAGACCAGGGGTCGGCAACCCGCGGCTCCAGAGCGCATGCGACTCTTTAGCGCCGCCCTAGTGGCTCCCTGGAGCTTTTTCAAAAATGTTTGACTTTTTTTTTTCCTTTTTTTCTTCTTTTTTTCTTTTTTTCCTTTTTTCTTTTTTCTTTTTTCTCTTTTTTTTTCTCTTTTTTCCTTTTTTCTCTTTTTCTCTTAATTTTTTCTTCTTTTCTTTCCTTTTTTCTCTTTTTTTTCTTTTTTTCCTTTTTCTCTTTTTCTTTTTTCTTTCTTTTTCCTTTCCTTTTTAATCTCAACATTTCGACTTTTTTCTCGAAATTTTGACTTTTTTCTCGACATTTCAACTTTTTTCTCAACTTTTTTCTCGTGATTTGAATTTCAACATTAATCTCGACATTTCGACTTTTTTCTCAAAATTTCGACTTTTTTCTCAACATTTTGACTTTTTTCTTGATATTTCGCCTTTCGCCATTTGCCTTTATTCTAAGGCTTATACATACAAGACTTTTCATTTTTTGCGGCTCCAGACATATTTTTTTTTTGTGTTTTTGGTCCAATATGGCTCTTTCAACATTTTGGGTTGCCGACCCCTGGTCTAGACCTTACCTTCAAGCCTATGGGGGTGGGGGGGGGTTCCTTGATATACTACATAGACTGTATATAACAATAGACAAAGCATTTGGTCACATGACCCATTTGTTTCTGAAGACCAGTTTTGAAGCCTGTTTTTCTTCGTATGGGGCGCAGCCATGTTGCTCACCAACCCAACGGGAACATGCCGACCGCATGTCAATCAGAGTTAGCTTTGTTTCCAGCTCCTTCAGCCAAATCCTGCAAAATATCGACAACAAAATCAAAAATGACTGTCGCGTTTAGCTGACGCTGGGTTAATACAAACGGCTGGTTGCTTTGCTATGTGCGGTAGCATGACAATAATGGATGAGAAAGTCACAACGGCTAGACTTTGGCTGAGCCGATTGTCAATCAATTATATTGCTTGATATAAACTCTCCTCAGAAAAGTCATGGGTGTGAAAGCAAACAATTGAGACCAAAATGTTTTTTTCGACCAGGCTGTCGAAATATGTTTATTTTTGCTCTAAAGTTGGACATTTTAACATGGGAGTTAGTGGAAATTGACAGCCGCTATGCATGAGTCTCAACCCAGAAGTTAGATGGTTGGTTTCTTGGATCTGTGACCTGTATACTGTATATATTCACGAATCCTACTATGGCAACGCCAAAACCTGCCCTACTCGGTCTCTGATTGGCTGGTTATGTACGTTTTTTTGTATGCCTCACCTCAACTTCTACTTTAACCTTACGTTGCATTCACACAGCAGCATTGCTTGCATTGCTTCCATATAAACTTGGGGGACTTTAAAACTTTTCCTGCTTCAATTGCTGTGTCAGCCAATCAAGCTGTAGCTACACAGCAAGGCTTTAGTCAATTAAGTCATACACAGACGCTGGTCAAACATGAAAACCAGTCATTTTGAACGCACATAAGAACACAATGGAGAAAAAAAATCCCTGTCTAAAATTCACCTTTCTGCTTGGACTTCTGATGAACAGAATAAAAATGGCATTTAGAAAAGAAATAAGGGTTGGCTGATGAAAGCAAAGATTATGCCATGTCTTGAAGGCAGCGCTGGTCAGAAGTGTCGGACACACCGTCCGTCGCTCGTTGCCGCAACACTGCTGGGTGAATCCAGCATTAAGCTTGCCACCTCCTCTGTCCTAACTTTAACCTCACTGTGGACCAATGACAGAAAGAGTAGGGCAGGTCTTAGCGTGGCCATAGCAGGATTCATAATTTCACAACCTGGATGAGGAAGCAATTTAAATCTAAGAACATAATCTGTTTTATTATCAATGTTCACTAAGGTAACAATTCAAGTGAAAAGTTGTGCGATTTTCTCATGGCCCTTTACAAACAGAGTTTGTAAAAAAGGCAGTCCTTGTTAATCCACTCCTGTTCCTCTTTGGTAATTCACACAGACCAAACAGAGCTGCATCAGGGTGTGAGCACATTGCTGGTAAGCAGGGCTGCCCCTGACCAAATTGGGGCCCTAAGCGAAATGTTATTTGGAGGCCCCCCCGCCCTCAAACCTCTCCTCACCCCAAATGTATCATTGGTACAAAATGACCGTATCACAACATGCCATTTAACTTGACAACCCTTCAATAATAACAAATGTACGGTAGATAAAGTAGTTTGACTGTATGAGTCAAATGAAATAAAAAAAAAATCAATCTGAAATAATGAATAAATATTAAATAAAAAACTGAAAACTGAAATAAACAAGTCGCAAATAGCGGTCAATTACTCATCAAAAGAAAGTTACCTCTACCACCTCAATCCCCCACAAAAAACTGAAAACAGGTCTTGCAAATCGGAAATCAGAGCTACAGTAAACACACACGTGTGCCTTTTACAGATGCACATTTATCTCATTATAAATAGTCAAACTTCTTAACAATATTGATATACAACTATAACCAGTTTATTATATATTGGCTAAAGTTTGTAGCTTATACACGACCAACTGGTCATTTTACCACTCTTTTTCAACAGAGGTTAATGCATAGGGCGTCAACAAGGCATTCAATAAATGTTCATCAGGGCTGCTGGAAAAACAAAAATCTCCAGTCTAGACAGAGACTGCAGACAGATTCCTATCTGAGTGGCAGCTCAGGTGTTTGTGCTACAAAGTTTTATTTCAACAATACCCACCTTCAAGTGAACCACGAGTTTCCTCGTGTTTTGCCTTTTTTCTTCTCTTGCTCGCTCCTGATTTGTGATGTCTTTTGGATGAAAAGTTGAAATCTCTGCAAGAGCCTGCCTGCACGCGCACCCTTCTGATTGGTCAGATTTCAGGGGCTGCCAATTATTGCATGGCCAGATTACTCATACCATTCAGATCTTTTTTCTCCCCTCCTCCTCACAGTAGCGCATATGCGCATCCATTACGCATATGCGTCCCCTTGCGCAAAATGCGGCCCCCGTTGGAAGATGAGGCCCTACGCACAGCGCGTGTTCTGCGTTTAGGGAGGGGCGGCACTGCTGGTAAAGGTATTTTGTGATGCTGGTTTATCTTTACAAGCTGAGCTTGTCTCCCCTTTGTTTCACCATTACTACTGCATAAGTTGGAATAAGGATGCAAAAAAACACATTCCGATACAATGATCTATCGGTGCAAAAGTACTGTGTTTAAGGAGCTATAGACTTTTACACAACATGACATCTGTCAGCAACAAGCTCCCCTGCTGGCTGTTATAGTGATAGCACTTTTATGGGACTTCAGAATTGGCTTCATTTACACCAGAACACTTTCAGAAAGTCTGATTGTGATCTCAAACTTTTCTGAACTTAAACCTCCAATTATTGAGATACTGCCACAGGAGGAAAATACTTTTAAGAAACAACTGCAGCTCATCATAAGATACACATTGTGCCATTTTTGTGCAATTTCCACAATTTCCCCATAATGAAATGCACGTGTTGTGCTTCGGTCGAAATACCACAGAGATTGATAGAGTTAAAATTAATTTCATGCTCTTTTCAAAGCGCCTGGAACTGTTGAAACTCCAACAAGTCCCTCAGGAAAGTCATCCGCTATTTGCTGACTTCACCTCTGGGAACAATAACCAAGACTTCATGGCTTCTTTGTTTTCCACATGCTGGTAACTGCTTGAATTAAAATAAAACAGTGTAAAAAAGTGACCTTAGACTTTCTTTGGGATTTTGCTTTGGCTGTTATCCTCCACCCCCTTCTCTCAACTACAACTCGCTTTAATATCATGGTCAATAGGCCTACTTCTGGGGCCACATTTATACACCAAAATGCCTTCTAGCAACCAAATTATTCTGCGTTTAACTGTTGGTGTTTTTCAGTAACTGGTAGTAAAGCTGTCTACTTTTGCGTCCATATGGTGTATTTTCTTCTACCAGTAGAGAATACTGAGGACTTCAGCATTGTATAATACAGAGTAAGGTTTTAAACTTTGATGGAAGAAATTGGTACCATCAGGGTGTCACAACTGTGCAGTGGCACCACTCTCCCCTCACAGCAACAACTCTCCTGACTTGAACGCGCTGGATGCTTGAAGCAGAAACTCCGCAGACAGTGTGGAGCTTGCATGCTCTCCCAGTGGTTTTCTCTGTTATTGTGCATGATAAATAAAGTGGTGATTCAAAATTAGCTGTGGGTGTGAGAGTGAACACGGATCACTCTCTGTCGCGCTTTGTTCGTTCAGTGATGGACTTACAACTCATCCTTACAAACTCATCCTTACAACAGAGTTTTCTCTGTTCCTCTTCTAATGGAAACTGGGATTATACTCCAATGTTTGGCAAACCTTGTCTTCACTTCAGCTAATCAAAATTTTAAAGACACGTCATGTCACAGAGGCTGTCTCATGTTCTGACACCAAATGTGTAATGAGTATTTGGCATGAAAAAATAACCACTGGGAAGCACTGCATTAAGAGAAAGAACGTGGTCCTTTTTGTGTGTATAACCAGGCTTCAGGCACAATCAGATTGAGTTGTCATGGTGACAGCGCCCTGATGAAATGCTTGGCTATATTTATGTTGTTTCTTTCAATGTAATGTTGTAATATTTTATGTTTAATATTTATTTATTTGGTTATGTACTTATTTCCTGTGCTGCAGTGGCCTTGTAATTCAGTGTACCACATATTATTGCAGTCATTTCAACAATATAACCAAAGAATAACATGAAGGACACCAGGGTCATGCAATAATAGAGAAAAAAAGGGAATTAGAAGAGACTGTTTAGCTGACCGTGGATGAATAGTACTCCAGTCTTTCAAATTATATTTCTTAAAATCAATGGAACATGTTGTTGAAGGCTGTCTGTATTTTTTTCACACCGCCAAAGCAAATGTACAGATGAACAGACAGCACATGCACAGCCAGCTTCCGTTTGGATAAAGGTCTGTAGACATCGTGCTCTGCAGTTTGAACATCTCCTTTCCCAGCCAAACTGGCCAGCTCGCTGTGCACCCTGGTTTGGTGGAGGCCCGATGGTAATGAATGCCTTTTTCCTTTTTGTGAAGTCCCCTTTACTGCTACGGCACGCCAGACAGAATGAAAAACAGATTAAAGAGGCAGGAAACTGACACAGAGAGGATGCTTGGCTGTTGGCTATTGAGTTATCAGCCCTTTTCACACCTAATGAAACAACATTCAGCACTGCAGCTTATTAAATACCCCCCAGTCACTGGGCAGAGTTGCAAAGCTGCCAGGGCCTGGGAAAGCTGCATTAGATTTTAATTAAAAACAAACAAATTACCCAGAGCTCTATGCATACAGGAAATTTAACTCCATCCAAATAGGACCCAACTTTTAACTGTGGAATGACTCCTGTGAGAGGTTCACAAAACATTTACTAATGCTGAGAAGGACGTTTAATGACTTTAAAAATCTTTATAGATCAAAAAAGTGTGCAAATGTAATTTACTTCAAAATAATAGCACCATTTAAGGACTGGTTATAAAGACTTATGGATATATTTTGTAAGCCTACAAAATGATTGGGTGATTTATTTGCTAATCAGCGAAACTGGCACCTCAGTGTGTTCAGAATGAATCATAATGAAAAGAGTTTAATAACGTTTTCTTGTGACCTTTGTTTAGAATTTCAATTTCAATTTTTAATTTTCAACACTAAAGCTGCCATTTTAAGTGTAAACTCAGTTTCATTGTTCCTTCTTCTTTGGAGATTTTCCTTTTAAACACAAATATAATCAGTTCAATGTGCCTACCTTTGTTTACAAGGGTGTTTTTAAAAATACGTCACCTCATTACTTGTTTCTCGTCATGAAAGTCAAGCTGAATAATTACTTAGACTCTCAGTCTGGCTCCAGGTTCAACACAGGAAAGGCTAGCAGACTTAGGGCATCGTTTCTAAAAATATTTACTTAAATCTATAATCATTTCTGACAGCTGATTCATAAAGAGTGATGCACATGAAAATAAAGAATCATAATGAACTTCACAATTCCATTTGCAAGTTACCTTAGCAGTGGTTTATCAAACTGAAACAATTTTAAATTGATGAGACCTGCTTTGCTATTTCCTCTCATTTAATCAGCACAGTGGCCAGTGAAAATGTTTCCATTTTACATAACCAAAAGCAAAATAACTTGAGTCCAGTCTAGACCTTAGTTAAAGTAAACATCATTTCCATGTCAAAGCGAGGTTTTATAAATAACTAATTAGACATGGCTTTCTGCTAGAGTCATACTTAAGATCAACATTGATTGTGAGCCAGTTCTGTAAAACAAGCCGCTGGCTTTCAGGGACATCGTCTTTTCTCATACAAGGTCTTTGTTTATTGTAGCAGTGAACCCAGAGCATTTCAGCTCATTATTGAAATCTTCTGTAAATGTAAGCCAATGTATGATTAATACTTCACATTTTCTTTGTCACTGCATTGTAACATGAGGCAAATAGAGACGCTGAAGAAGGGAATTTGCTGCAAGGCTGAAGGGCATCTGTCCCAGGCAGCAAAACCAGTGTGGACCACTTCCTCTTCTTTGGGCCTTTTTCTTTCAAAGTCACTTCTATTCTCCCTCTGGATTTCTGCTGTCCTCCAAGTGCACACACAGCTCGCTTATTCGTTTCATTTGGTTTTGACCCCTGCTTACCTTACTTCCGAGTGGGCTTCATTAAATGTCTTTCTGGTTCTTTCAGGGCCTTCTCACTCTCTCTGAGACACTCACTAAATGGAAGAATGGTTACAAAAGGAAAGCCTCCAATGTGCAATTCTCTGTGGAGAGGGTGACCCCAACTTTATGGAGAAAAAGAACCTGAGGATAATAGCAAATGAAGCCAAGGGCTGCGTTAATGGGCAGACACTGCACGCCCAGTTCCTGGTGCTGCTTTAACTGACAGACATGTATATTAATACTCAGCACTTTTTATTGAAGTGGAAGAAATATGAATATTCATCCTCATTTATATTTCAAGGCATTTCCATTCCTACGGGGGACTTGGAAGATTTTGACCAATTTCCATCCCCATTACAAAAAATGACAGCTCTCACTCTCGGGCCCTGACAGAGGTCTACCCAATGCGCAGGAGGTCCTACGAGGAGGGAGCAGGCGTCCGTTCCCAGCTGTCCACAAACACTCATTAACAGAGGAAAATATCCAACGGAATCTCTGTGAGAATGTTTAATCACACAAAGGCCCTGCTAATTAGGCAGCTGATGGGGCATGGAGAGCACAAGGACGAATTCTTTAAACAAAGGACTAGAAACTTTAGGAGCCTTAATTACTCGGGCAAAGAGTTCATTCCAGAATGGCAGAGCACATCATTCCACTAATGAGACCAAGTGGCAGCACATATTAGTGAGAAATAATGTGGAAAGTTCAATTATATTGTGCTTTTGGTGCCTTCTCCCTCTTTCCCTCCCTGCTACTTATGCACACACATAAGACAAAGTCCGGGCCAGCACAGGAAGGAGGAAGGGGCGGAGGACACGTAATCACTGGCACCAGCACTCCGCTCCTCACGTGTATCTTGGCAGGCTTGATCATCTTAATTGCCCATTAGAATGTTCTCCTGTTTGAAAATGAATATCATTATGGCACTCTGTTCTGGCCTCTGCTGGAGAAAGACTTTCTACATTTTCACCATTGAGGACCACGTGTGTTGAATTCCAAACTCCTTATTGTGTTCCAGTTTGCAGCAACCGAACTCAAAACCAATACTGTTGGTGCAGCTAATTGCAATCAACATGCAATATTAAGTCTATTCTTCTTGTTGCAGGGACAAATACTCATACAGAACATTAATTGTATGATTAAATGTGAAGAAAGCGCTCCTTTTGTTGTTAATTCTGTTGTGAACTGAAACAACTTTGCGCCTGCACCACATGGTGTGAACGCATTCCCTCTCGGTTCTTTTAATAAATGCCTGTTTCTGCTGCTATTTAAAGAACAGTATCTCTTTTTAAAACCGCTTATTCTTATAATTATAATAATAATAATAGTGACAATAATAACTGCAAAAAAATTGCATAAATGTTTTTGAGTTTTCACATGTTGTTCTTTATCTTTGGGCACATACCCACACGTTTTTAGTAGACAGCTTCAATCCCTTCCTTTTTGTCTTTGTTCCTCTCAGTGTATGGATAAATAATTGTAAAAGGAAATCAAATAATGTGCTTCTGAAAGGGTAATATATGTGCACTCTCACCTGTGTAAAAGATTGCATTCAAAATCCTAATGCCCACATCAGCAGGTGCCTACATAGCAATTACAGCAAGCAGGAAGCAAATTTCCCGTGAAATAAAACAGCTAATGGGAAACAGAGGGCAACAGGCAGTGTTCCTTACTGCCCACAAAGCTGGTATGAGACCCCCCCCCCCCCAAGGAAAAAAAATACCTAACAAACTGGCAAGCAAAGCCAAATGTCTACAACCAAATGTGTCATACAGATGTATTTGGACAGATAATTATGTTTTGCCCACATTTGGGCCCAAATTTGGTTATTTTTGCACAATTCTGCATCCACAATTATATTGCAAAATGATTCATGATCATATGAATTGATAATTCACATGTGTTTTGTGTTTTCACTTTGACATTGCTCGCATGCAAACATGACATTGTGCACTTTTTTGCTGTTAGTGTCGATGCACACAATGATTATAATAAAGTATCTTGACCTAGACTTAGATCCATGAAGCTTTATTCGACCAACAAACCAACACGCCAGCTCATCTTTGTAATGAAATGCAGTTCTTAAATGAGCAGCATCTTGTATATACCGCCTATATATATTTTGAATGATCTTTACATGATCTTTATATGAACTTAGACCTTATGTATATCAGTCACTTTTGAGGTTCTCCTGCATCAGTTTAGTATGAAACTGCCAGACAGTCAAGGGAAATAAATGATGAAAAATAGCTCAATATAACTGCCACCAGCTCCAAAACAATTTTACTTTCAGTAGATGTTTCAAAACAACAAAAAGAAGATATCTTTAATCCTCTTGAAAACTGTTCAGCAGAATAATACATTACCCGAGTAGTTATTTCAATTTCTACAAGGTTTGTTTAAAGCCACAGAAGATGCCGTGGCGCTCATAAGCAGCACAGCCATATGAAATTGGTCAAGAGCCCAATTAAAGCAGATTCACGTAAACCCATCTGACAATTTGCAGATATTAACACGTATAAGGTGAGGCCCAAACCAAACAATGTTGTGCTTTGCTCAAGGAGCTCTTTGGGTTAAATGCACATGAGCTGCATTCATGCTGAGATCCCATTATAAAAGAAATTTGGAAAATAAAGAGGATGTTGACTCTGCTCCCCCTACACCCCCACCTGCCTCCCTGTCTGCACAAAGCCAAACCCACAGAGAATAGTCTGACCAGAGAAGACCCACCACTGAGGGAGCCTATTGATTTTTTTCCCCCATGTTCTCTGTGCCAGAGTTGTTTGTTTCTTTTTGCACATCGCCCCTGTTTTATTTGCAGGCAGTGGGATCAATGGAGACACTTCCTTCCTGCCTGTTTTCAGCTTTATGAAAACACATCTTTCAGTTTATTAAGCCCATTGGCACATCTATTTAATTTCTACAGAAGTGAAAATAATTTGAATTCAAATGACTGACAAGTGTGATTGTTTGGAAAGGGGGCTCAGAGAGCTACGAGGAAAGCTGCAGCACTGAAGTGTAAACTGTTTATTTGTTCAGCTGAGCTGTCATGAACTTGAAAAATATCTTCTGATAACTGACCTATGAAGCTTTTAGTTCTTAAAAGAAAGTAATAAAATACACCATGAATACTTGTATGCTTGACAAAGTTTCAGTGATTCTTGACCTGCCTGGAAAGTTGGATGGGGCCGTTTGGAGGATACACATTCAGTCTGGGATTTCCTTATCCATTCCCCAACCTCTGTTAGAGGAAATTCATTTAAATGATATTTGACTTACTTGCATCTTTAAATGCTGCTCTTCAGTCATGGCCAAACATAGACTGAATCCTTTAAATGTAACCTAAACCTTCTGGATTACTCACATGACCACAATTGCAGACTAGCAACTGGTACATGGAGTCTACTAATTCATGAGATTTACCAACTTGTCACATTATGATAACTCCTTATTCCTCACAAAATAACCAAGTTAATACTACATCTAAAAAGTTGTGTTCCAGCTGAGATTGGTGGGAAATCTCAGCTGTCAGAGTTATAAGTGTAACTGGAACCAATGTAACACTTAATTTCTCTTTCAAAAGAAAAAGAAAATTTCTATAGCTGCTAACAACATTTTTAGAACTGAGGAGTCAGTATCACTGACCTGTTGCTACAGGGTGATGCTGTTCTTCACATTTTAAAAGGTATGGAAATAAATTTCTGGATGATATCACATTTGTTGGTATTTGAACTAAAACAACAAAAGTTAGAGAGCAAGCTGCCGCCAGTGCTTAACTCCCACACTTCACGTGCACAAGATGAGGAGTGCATAGAATTACTTACCCCACCTTTAATATTGTTTATACAAAGTGGAAATTTAAGCCTGAGATTTTGCAATGTAACTTTACACACAGATTTTCAGGATATGTTTCAAGTTGAAGTAAAACATTTTTTTTTAATAATGTCAGCATCATACTCCCCTCTTGTAAAGTAAGATAAAAATCAAGACTTGTTTGACATTCGTTTTTTAACATCATAAAAACCAGAATTAAAATCAAAGTGGTAGAGAAAATAAGCCTCTCTTTTTGCAGCATCCAGTGTTTGAATCTTACTGTTTCAAACAGATACCATCAGATTTGTACCTGGGCAGTTTGGAGGCCAGATAAACACTCTTTGCAGTGTTCTTTGAGCTCTTCCAAAGTCGTTTTTGCAGGGGTCATTGCTGCACCGCTGCTTTGTGGGGTCGGGGAGGTTAAAGTTGGTTTTATGTGACAGAGTAACGTTCATACAAACGCTAGAATGGTTTCTTAAGACAACATTGTATTGCAACAGCAAGAGGATAGTTACTCATTTTAGCTGTTCACGCTTTTAGTGATACGTCTCATTTATACATAAACATATGCAAGTCAACCAACAACTATGTCTTAAGTTCAAGGAGAAATATCATTTGTATTTCATAGGTTCCTCTCCCACCTCCTGTTGACTGGCAAGCTGCTCCTGCCCTCGTGTGCAATGCTTACACACTCATTTTGGTGCAGAGGGTGCTACACATTGAATTAAAAGAGTTCTGATTGATAAGGCAGTTGAAGGCAAATCTGCTCCCACTAATTGTCTTTCAAATGCCCTCATTAATCAAAGCGGAGCTGGCCCGTTGACTGGCGGTCCTGTCAGCCACCGTGCTACAGGCTCTCCACTGGGCACTCACCTCCCAGCAGGACGCTTGCTTCCCCTCTGTCAGGCGCCACTGTCCGAGGACTAAAGGAGCACAGGCCATCCGTCTGTCCGCTGCACACCTGCCTTCTGCCAGACAGGATCTGACTGCCCCCTGCCACTAGGATAGCCCCAGAGACCAATTTAGCAGCCACTTAATGATTCATGACTTCAAGTGCTGGAAATGAGGGCAGCATATGATAACAGGAATAAACACATTTAATTAGCTCCTCATACTGTATACATTATTTATTTATTTACCTGCACTCTGATTAATTTATATATTTTGTGTCACAGGGATTTTTGGTATTCACAGCATCTGGCAGTCAGCCTTTGTTGTACAGCTTCTTCCACACACGGTGTAATTGTGTGTGTGTGTGTGTGTGTGTGTGTGTGTGTGTGTGTGTGTGTTAGCAGTACACCTCCTCCTTATCGGGTACCTCCTCCGAATCAGGGGAACCTTTTGCCAGGGTGCTGTAGGGTGGGGTACCAACAGGGATTTGGCGGGCCTCATACCTACGGACCCACCCACCCATTCCATCTCCTCCACCATGAAAAGGAACAGTGGGGACCATTACACTTTAAAATATACAGCTCCTCTTGCACTAAGTAGCCTTGTTTGTGAATTTCCTGACAGGTAGTTACTCCCCCAGTTTTCTTTGAGTGCAGGGCATACATTTTCATGGAGGCACTAATCAAAGCTGCACTGTGGCAAACAGCACAGCCACAGTAGACCCAATCAAAGCCCTGTACCTGGCACTCTTCCACGAGGCTCTGGGAACGCTGATGACAACTCTTACCCCAGCATCTGCCATGGCATCCATCACAGGTTGACTTCCTTCACTCTCACTCTCGTAGACACTTGACTGCTCTGTTAGCTCTCACTCTACAGTCTCAACTTGTCTGTGAACATGTTTGCAGAGGAAGTTACATCTTTCGCCTTAAAGCTTTCAATGAGTTTGTCAGAATAAAAAAAAAAAGCCTGCATGTCAAATTACGTTTAAGAGACGGATTTTTATGCACAATGTTGTGTAATTAACATTTTCCCAAAATCTTTCAGACTGTCTCCCTTTCACACTGATTACAGAGTGTAAAGGCGGGAGGAGGAGGAAGCACACAATACCAAAGAGAGAAAATGCTTTCGACACTGTCACTGGCATTGTATTCTTTTAATTAGCTGTTGTTGAAGAAATAAGCTATAATTGTGTGCATGGAGGCAAATTAAAATGTCTGGTGTTAAACAAGCTCAGAAACACAATGTGGGATTGACCTCTGCGAAGTATTAGTACCCCAAATGGGGCTTCCTTTATGCATGTTGCACAGGGAAATCACTTAGAGCAGACGGGATGTGAAGATGTCAGAGAGTTGAGGAGGTGAGAGTGCCCTACGTCCAACGATGAGGACAGAAGGATTCCCATGGCCTGCTCTCCTGCTCCCCTCTTTTCCATCTCCATGTCGCCCCTGTCTAATCCCTGGCCATTGAAGACCTCCAGACAGCCTCTTCTCATAATGACATGGCTATCAAACCCAATTGCAGTGGCTCAGACCCAAGGTAGTGCATTAAGCCCCTTTAGACTCTGATTGCTTCTCCAGAGTCAAGTGGTTGCGTCCTCTCTGTTATTCCCCTGGCCACTGCCATTGCTGCACTGCCAGCTTGGAGATGCTGAAACAAGAGCCCTCTTATGGACCTGCTTACTGATTTCCATTGACCTTATACATGCAATGAGACAAGGGCCTACACAGAAAGATGCACGAAATCTGATAGCATGAAACGCTGTCAAGATTTTTTTTTTTTAAGATAAATGCAGTGTTTGCAAATATTCAGGGCTGTGAAGACCTGTAAATGCCTCACATCTCTCCAAACTGTGAGGCCAGGATGACAAGTTCAACTCAAAGGAAATAAATCATGTGCATGTTCTTTCTGTCTTTTTCTGGCCAATGCTCAAGGAGTAATGTAATAGCTTTTATGTACTTTTGTTTTTATGGTATTTTGTATCATAGACTACAAAACATTGCCTCATCCCTACCCATCTCTTCCAGTTGCAAACAAATTTTATTTTTTTCTAACAAATGTATAATCTTTATCACTAGTTGCACATCTTATTTAAAAATAAACACCTTCATTTAGTGAATTATAACTCTAAACAAGCAGCATCTCCATTATGGGCAAGGAAGGCTACATTGTGATTGACAGGGCACTATTCAGAGGGAGTCTTATTTTCTGTCGTTCTCAGCTCAATAGACCACTTGTTTATAATGCACATGTACAAAGGGCCAGGGCCAAAAGCTCTGATCGTGAAGCTTCACAACCAGTGGGTGAAAAACTGGTGGACTATAATAAGCACACACCTTCAGTGATGACACATTTATAACTCCCACGTTAAATGCAAAAATAAGCATACTGTTACAAATCACATCCACTCGTAAAAAAAATGAGACCTTATATTCAGCTGTGGCATTATGTTCTACTAATTAATACTGTTATGAATAAGTTACCCTCTTGAAAACATTAAAATAGCCTTGAGATAGGGAAGCGTCTTCAATCACGGTGTACAGGTATTGTGCTCTATTACTGAGGTAAAGAGTACTTAAATCAGACCCTGTAGAAGACAATGACTTAGGTCATCAGAAGGGTTGCTGTAAATAGTTTGTTAAGAATTGTTCAGTGTAGAATCTTTTTGTCAGATGTTACATTAGCTTTTACATAAAGAGAATATTTAGAGCAACTGCTAATCAGTTTAATTGAGATTTATTTCAGGTTATATGACATGTTCAGTTCAATTCAATTAAAAATTCCTTATTCATCCCAGATGGGGAATGAATTAACATTTTCACATTTGTGATTTTTTTCCCATTATTATTCATTTTCTTACCATTATATTTCATTATTTGTGACTGATGTGGTAGTTATTTTTCTATAGCATGCTCAAAGCAGCTGTTTGCAGTGATTGAACAGTACTTGGCTGCATGATTGATAAAGTTGAACTGCAGTTACTGGTTCCATACATTCAATAAGGAGTGCACATGTGTTTGAAAGCAGTCATAATATGGCATGTTTTTAGGTCTTATACTCAGTGTTATTCCTCTCGGCATTAACAACTAAGCAGTGAGATAATTCATGTCGTATTCAGGTAGTTCGCCCAGTTGTGCAGAGAGCAGCTGCAAACACAGCTCTTCAATTGGGTTACGGGCATCGAAGTTGCACTGACAGATGACCTAAAAATGTATGTTGTGTGGAATATGTGTATAGATACTGTGCGTTATTAGCTACATGGATGAACCCAGGAAACTCATAGGTCCATGAATAGCGATATCTTTCATTAAAATGTGAGGACCATGAACAATTCCCTGTGACAATCAATGACTGGAGGAGTTCAGGAGATGGCCTTCAGTTCAAAGACATTCTCGATATTCCACCTGTGTACAAAAGCTAGCATCCCTCATTTTAATCCTGTCTTTTTCTGTGTAAAAACATCACTGTGCCATTATTTATTTCATAAAAATGAAGCCAAGCTGACAAAATCACAGAGGCAATAATGCGATTCAATAGCTTGTAGTCCATCGTTGTTTCCTTCTTTACAAAATTACTTCAGATCATAGACGTTTTTGGCTTTTGCTTATGCACATCTCTTTAAAGCTCACACCACAGCACTTTAGTTGGCTTGAGGTCTGGACTTTGACTTTGAAACCTTGATTCTTTTATTTTTCCAGCCATCCTGATATAAATTTTTGGTGTGCTTTGGACAACTGTCCGATCGGATTACCATGTTCTGATGAAGCTTTAGTTGTCAGACAGATGGCCTCACATTTGATGCTAGCATACTCTGGTAGGCTATACAAAGGACTTCATGGTTGCTTCAGAGACTACAAGGTGACCCGGTTCTATGGCTGCAGATCAACCCCAAATCACCGCACCATGACCGTGTTTGACACGTATGAGGTGTTTCTGCTGATATGCTACATTTGGTGTTTGAAAACATAGCACTGGACATTAAGGCACAGACACTCCATCTGTCCACTGTGGTCTTATCTGCCAAAGGATAACATTGCAGACATTTTGTGGTTTGTTCAAACCTCACTTGTTACTCCATGTTCGTTATAGACGGAAGATGTTTTTTTCCTGTCAACCCTTAATACCAAACCATACTTGTCCAGTCTTCTTTCAACTGTGTAGCCTCTAGGGCGCTAGGGTCTGACCTCAAGGTACATTTTCTGGGATGTCCATTCCTCTGAGGACTGGCAACTGTCTTGAAGGTTTTCCCATAATCTTTCCCACTGTTGAATAATGAATTCCACATTTTGAAAATGGTTTTTATAACTCCTTCCAGATTGGTGTGCAGCAGAAATTGCTTCTCTAAGTTGCGTATGTTATTTCCTCTTGGCACTGTGTTAAAACACACCTGAATGCAGAACACCAGCAAACAGAGATCATGATTAGCAGCACCTGGCAGAAACCTGGCCTCTAATATCTTATAGAAACAGTAATTAGTATTGCCCACATTATTCTATTTTATTTTTTTGGCTCCATCTTTATTAAATAAATAATTGCACAGTGGAAACTTTGTGTTGTTGTTCATCTGAGGTCGTACTTGCCTAATGCTGAAAGCTGATACAATCACATAATTATTTTTATCACATTTTAGTACTAAACCGTAAAACAGTTCCTTCTTTAATCATATTTTTTCACAGTTTTAGGAAATGTAGAGACCCACTAAACTCCACTCCACCCCTCTTTTCTGTAATGTTTGCTTCCTTTGATATTGGTGTGCAATTTTGTGCTAACAATCAAAATTTAAACTTGAACACTAACTACCAACCTGGTTACATGTTTAGCCTTGAACTGGTCTAGGTTGTTAGAACCCCACATAGCAGACATTAATGCTGGAGTAATGTGACAACCATCTGAAAGGTAGGCTCGTCAAAACTGTGTCACTTAACTGGTGGATAAACTCAGATTTTAGTGTTTAAATTTAAGAGGTATAACTTAAAATGGTTTCAGAAATACAGAATCGTTGTTGCATGTTAGCCTAGAAATCTAGATGTTCCGCAAGCAAATTAACGATGCACAAAAGTCACAGGGAGCCAATTAAATCAGTCTATCCTTGTAGAGAGTCTCTGGGCAGGTTTAACATGATGATGACAGACTGCCGACGTAATCCATTGGTGTAGATGGCTGCGGAGGAGGATTAAGGGTCTTTTGAATCAGCTTTGGCATTCACAGTTATAGAATAAGACCTTTTCTTTAAAAATTGAACAGAAGATGGCACTCAAATCATTCCTTTGCAAGGTAGATATATTTCCTGTTTTTGTAGCTGATAGGCTACGGCAAAGGTTTAATTCACTTTTTTACACAATGCACTCTCCTGTTGACACGTCTCTTTGGCGCTGAATACGTCACCTTGTTCGTTGCTCTGATTGGTCACAGTACTAAGCAGCTGCATGCAAGGGTAGTTTGACAAGCAACCACTGGTGCCACCCCTTGGATTGTTTTCAGACCCTTCATCTTCCTAGATGTGGGTCCGATCTATCAGGCTAATTAGCAAATGCAAATTTCCTAGATGGGGTATAAAATACTAAACTAGCAACTAATTTCTTTCTTAAGTTAACAAATTAGTTATGGCAGAAAGCAGGCAAAAGCAGAAGAGTTTTGACTTGTAACTCTGAAGGGACAGCAGATGCAATGAGATTTGACGTTGTGAGTGGATATCATGGGTTTGAGATAAGGAACGAGAGAATAGGTCATTCTGCTTTGACCTGGTTCTGCGGTGTGACGGAACCCTGCAAAATGAAGCTGCACTTTTAATGGCATATGCTCAGACCCAGGTTGGCCGCAGACATAGCGTAACGGCTTGTGTTGTGTTTGGGTTTTAGATTTGGTAGTTGTCTTCAGTATCGCTCTCACTGAATATAAAGGATGTCATGAAAAGTCAGGAAAAAAGTCAAAGACAGCAATTTATGAAACGTTCAGCATGGTTGAACCTTCATGACACAATAAATGTTCTCATAGTTTTACAAAGAAAGAATACAAATATATACATGCAGCATATCTACACACTGAATATGTACAACAACTCATAATAAATCCGATCATAAAGAAAGCATGGTGGTTTTTTTGATGATAGGGGTTAGAAAAGGGTATTAGATTGTATTTCAAAACAACACGTTTCAAAGTTCTGTGTGATTCAGTGTTGTAGACCTACACTAGTAATTTGCAGTCACCGAACTTTGCTGCAGGGATTTTCGGAGAGCGCATGAAGCAACATGCTGCCCATGTTGCCAGCACACCCGTGCTCACTGAAACGGAAAAGTAATGGGAATGAAAGACCAAATATCTGTAAGTATTTGTTTGTCAGCGTGTGTGTGCTCCTATATGGATGTGTGTATATGTGCAAGAACACTGTATATGTGCGTGTCTCTGTACTGGTGCTCAAGATGGAGTGCAGTGTCGGAGTTTGGGCAGAAGGTGAATAACTACAGTGCTTACAGTGTAATCATGGTTCCTGTCAGCCCTGCTGCAGGAGAGGAGGGGGCGACCAGCAGACTGAGCTCCTCGGTGATGAAGTACAGGCACAGAGGAGCACTCTACACCTGGATATTTATTAACACAGGCCTGACAGTAATGAGGGCTGAACAGGTGGGCTGGGACACACATATCAGAGTGAGGAGCATCCACCAGGAGGCAGTGGGGGAGATCGTGAAGATGACTGGGAGACGTTCACCCTGCAGGAACACAACACTAGAGAGTTGAGGCTGCACACCTCCTCCCACTTACATGCACATTTGACCAGAAACAAAAACTAAATGTTTTTTTTTTTTTTTCTGTGAGCCTGCTCCAACATCGGCACCATTTCCAATTGCATTTAACGGTTTACTTTGTTTGAATTTAATAAATCCCTTTGCATCGATTTTAGTTTTGAGTAACACAGTAGACTGATCAATTGGCAATTACACAGAAGTGTTTGAAGTTTCCTATTTATGTGGCTTTTTTTGTGTGTTAGCAAAAATATAGATAAAAGAAGTCAAACTCTGCAAATGAAACTGAATGTGAACACAGCGAGAAGTATAATTTGCAAGCCAGCAGCTTTTCTTATGAAGCAGTCAATGAATATCTGAAGTATTTTTATTTATTTACAGAAAACATCCCATTATTATTGGAGAAAAAAACTACTGGAAACCTTCCAGTTAGCATTTTTGAAACCTAATTGCTTACAATTCAGTCAAATTGTCGGTAAAAGGATGGAGGGGCATTCAAAGCACTGTGATTTTAAAGACTAAACTTCCTGCAAAGATACTTGTATGCAATCCAAAGTGTGACATAAATATAATGTTATAAAGGAATTTGGAATAAGTAGCTCAGTCCATGGAGTTTGACTGTAGAGATGAAAACATTGTTAAAGCCATAAAGATCACCAAAAGACATTTTCAGACCTCATTAGGGTTAAGGACAGACTCATACTGTAGGCAGGTTAAGTGTAAGGGAGTAAAGTAAGCACAGAAAGAGCATGTAGTGATTACAGCCGGGTGATCTGCTGTGTTTGTGTGTCTGTGTTCACCTTCTGCTGCCTCTGTACTCCAGTTGTCTTATTAAGACCCCGAGTGAGGATAATCAGTGCTGTCATCTGATGCTGAACACAGGCGTAGAACAAAGAAGAGGAGGAGACCACTGCAGGCCCAAGGTGCATCTGCGGGGGAGGAGAGAGCTCTGCTGATGCCGCCTGATGGCACTCCCTGTCAAGTACGCCTCTCAGAGACTAATGGGTGGAGAAAAGGTAGAGGGTGACTACGTCCAACATTTCATGTCAAATCCACCTTAATCATTCGTCATTGCCAGCTGTGACTGACACAAACTGCAGGTAAGACAGCTTCTTGTGCACACCCAAAATGGCACATGGGGAAATTCACTTAACTACCACAGTACACTCTGGATGCAGTCTGCAGGAGTGTGAATAATTTGGATTTCTGGTGTGTGAATAGAGAGCGAAAGTTGCACCTTACAGAGAGGACATTTGAAAGTGATTTGGGTAAAGGGATGGATGATGGTGCCACGTGGACACCCCTTTATATTCTCTGTTGTTAAATCTCCCTTTCACTATCAGTTCTGTCACTTGCGTCCCATCCTCCCGTCTCTGCGCATATCCATTGTCAGTGGGTGAAGAACTCAACTAGGACCGCAGACGGACTTTAAAACCAGAGCAGTGACTATTAACTCCTCGCTCCATCCTTCCTGCTGACTCTGCTGGGAGCTTAAACTCATTTCCTATGCAGACACTCCTAACAGATGACCTTGGTCTTATCAGGAGAGTACTAGATCTTGCCAAAACTGGAAATACATAATATTAGTACTTAATACTTTCTTTGAAAAAGAAAAAAAAGATCTTTGTTCTGTTACTTCTCCATGAATCACCCTACACGGTGGCTGTAACGAGAAGCTGATGATCTCTGCCATCTAATCAGCGGGCAGCAACTTATAGATAAGTCTAATTTCAGAATGTGTGATGCTGTAGCTTTTGGTTAATCTACACCGATGCGTATCTACGTCTGATGGACCCAAGCTGCTTCTGGAAATGCATGCTGCGGAAGAAAATCCACTGCAGAATTGGAAAGGCATGCACTGTATGCAGATTTATATGAACACCGTGCATAATCTGCTATAGTTATCAATAACAAAAAAAGGCTCTCTCTTGTTCAACCAGCTCCATTTTTAGCCCTCCGGTCAAACCAGGCTCATGAACACACAATAGGGTGTTATTAGTCTATCCACATATTGCAGTTCAGGGAAGACAGATCTCCAATCTTAAGAGAACAAGCAGCTCTCTTTAAAGATCCTGTGTCTGGGGCTAATCTGGTAAACTCTCATAAATGCTCCTTAGCACCCCAGATGAAAGGAATTTGCAGCAACAGACAGCGCAGAGGGGCCCTAAGCCTGTGATATATCTCTACAATTAATTAGGTCCCAACTTTAGATGTTATTATAGAATTATGCTGTCGGTTGCTAAAGAAACCACCATGTCTTCAACTCCATTAGACAATTTTGTGCCGTGGAAAGGCAGAGAGCCGAGGTGCTTAGCAAGCCACCATCTTCCATAATGCATGCTGGCCTCTTCAGTGCTCTGACAGCACTTAAGAAACCTACAGCCATTTGAGTGACAAAGATCTCATCCATTTTTTAGTTTTGACTCTAACAGTGTGAGGGAAGAGCTCATGTGCCATAAAGTATGTGAATGTGTGTGCGTGCAAGAGCGCGTGGGTGTGCAGAGACAATTAGGAATATGTTGTTGGACCACAGCCTTGGATTTACTCACAAATTATCTCAACCCTGTGCAAGCTGGAGCGTCTGTGTGTGAGTCACACTTTTAATGAGTTCTTTTCATGCAGTCCTCTGCAGCTTCACTCGCTGGCGCTGCAGATTCACTGTTCTCCTCTTACAAATCGGTGAGGTTGTCCATATGTGTAGGATAAAGCTTCCTGACTGAACGAAGTGGCTAGTACACCTTTAAGAGGAGGAAAACAGGCAATTTACAGCCAGTAAGAAATCTGTATCAAATTGTTCTGTGGAAATGACCCAGAGTGGACAGCTCAGACCTCTATCTCTGTCCGTGTCAGAAAGCTTAGATTCTCAATCTCACTATCATCCCCTCTGCTCTTGTTGAAATGAAATTCATTTTATGTGGTTTTAAAATGTATTATTAAAGCCACTCTAGTACATTATCACCATCCAGATGGCAAGCAAAGTATGATGATGAAGCAACGTCAGCCAGATGTAACCAGAAATTCAAACACTTGCCATGTTTTAAGATGTTTATCAAAATGAGTGTGTTGCTTAAACTCACTCCTGAGTTTGTAGAGGTGCTAATAACATTTTGTATGTTCTGACAACGCTTCTCCACATGACAAGTTTCACTCTTACAGAAAAGGCAGGGCCAGATAATCCATTAATGTAGCATTAGACCAAACTTTTAAGCTTCCTCAGACAATTCATCTCCATCATTTGGCAGCATCTGAGGTGGGCGGCTGCTCATTGCACATTAAGTGCTTTTAGACGCAAGAGCAGGGCATGCGCTGAGATGCATTAGGAGACAGACTGACGAAGACATGTGCTCTCTCATAGATGCTACTTATATTGATTTCTATAGCCTTTTAATTTAAGGCACTTTTACTTAAGGTTGGGACAAATGTGAGAAAAGGCTGGTTGCATATTCAGCTGTTAATGCTACAATAATGTTCAATTAAAAATGCATGAGTCCACAGATTTAAATGTAGGTCCTTCAAATTGGCTCGTGTTTGGTTGTTATCAAATAATTAGAACAGCATAGAAAATACCCACACTGCAAAATTAAAATTGCTTCTAATGATTAGCAAACACCTTAAATGAAAAGAGAGAAGTCATGGATCTGTTTGTGAAAGACTGTGAATAAGACTGTGTAGGGACAATTAATCCTTCAGAAGCTCTGACTGGCAAACCAAGTGGAAACAACACGAATGTCTGACCTTGCTTAACAGCCTTGAAAAGCACAGGTGACCACTCTGCTGCTTGATAACTTTCCCCATGCTGCATGAGCTAAATGAAATCGCTGTTTTCAGCCGCCGGTTGATGGCATGCAGAGAGAAAAGCGGAAAGAGTGCAAGGATGTGGAGCAGGCAGAGGGCACCTGGTGTCAAGCTCATTAACCTCAGCAAAAGAAATGTTACAATGAAACATAAGATATGAGTGGCATGGGGTCGCATCCTGGAGTGCTGCTTCTTGTAAAACCTGAACTCTCTCCAACTGACACAGCAGCATCGGCATTTCATATATTAAAGGCCTTTTTCTCTGAAGTGGAGGGATAGTTTTGAGAGGAGTGTGGGGAATAGTGTGAGATGCCGTGAGGAGATTTAAATAAGCAGATACAGAGGTGGCTGAATCCCGGCTGATGTGAGGAATGAGCTTCCTGTGCATCTTCAGATAGTCATGAGCGAATGTCATTATATTGTTACGTGGGCCTCTCTGCATATCCATTTATAATGCTTCTCATACAGTCTTTGGCAATCCTGACCTGTTTAAATAAAGCTTCTGTTCCAGACAGACACAATCAGAGCGATGAGTAAATACGTACACTATGTCTATCTTGCCTATCAATCTGGGCACCCAGCTGTGAGGAGGGCTTTGCTGCCCTATCTCCTCTGGTCCCCGCAGTAGCTGCTGGTTCAGCTGTCCATGTTTAGATTTCATCGAGGGCTCTGGATTGTCTCAATGCAACACAGATCAGGGTGCAGTGGCGAATGGATTGTGTGAATATTTCTGTGAATATCTACGACATGCCCTTTGAGGGGACAGAACTTCTGGTAGATTTGGAACATGGGTAACTTAAAGTTTAACTTTAGAAAAAACGTTTTCTACAAACGTTGGTGGACACCGAGCTATCGTGGTACAATATCCCCTTTAAATATAATATACCGTATATATATATATATATATATATATGCAAATATACACTTTTAAATAAGTGGTAAATATAATCTTATACAACTGTAAGATGATTTATTAGCTGTGGGGAAACAGTCAATCGCTGGACAGGACAGGGGTGTGTTTTGGGCTCCAAAGGGGCCACAATTTTGAACTTTTATGAAATAGGCTAAACATTAGACACGTGAGAAGAGCAAATGGGTTCATCTTGTTTGGAATTCATGATAGACAATGAATCAAATCTTCGCTGCAACTTTGATGAAGCGAACTAAGAGGAAGATTGACGTTGTCATTTTCCGGTAAGAGAACAGCAACAGTTTTAAACATTAGATAAATATTAGATAACATTATAGTCTTTACAAGTGATCTGTTCCATTTTACACATTCATGCTTGTGCTCTGCTATTTTTGTGTTTGGATAAAAATCTTCACGTAAGATACAGTACATTTTGAAAAGAAAGTATGGAATATGATTTCTCATTAACCTCACTCAGTTACATGACATGTGATGTCGCCATTGCTGCTAACACAGAACAGACTCAAAAAAGTGTAAATTCTTCATTAGAGTTTATTTTACTGATGTAAACTCATACATAATAGTTATTTACACAATTTGAGCGGACTTTGATTTTGCTGTGGTTGGCCAAGACACATAACCTCCCCTCAAAAAAAAGAAGAAAGAGAAGAAAATAATGAATTTAAACTTAGATTACTCACTATTCTTCACCATTTTGGGAGAGCAACCATTAGACCGTCTCAGAAGATTTCTGACATAAATGTCCGTCAGCATCTTGACATAGTCAGGCTGTCACACGTTAGTCATCTATTATGGACTGGTACTTGATGGACCATTATTCCAACAAACTACAATTTCAGCTCGACACTTTAGCCGCTTTAGAGTGGGTCACTTAACTATTGCCTGTAATGGAAAAGCAAGGACAGGTAAGAATCTCCAATGACATGCTGTCAAAATTTAAGCTCTGGTGTCTGTCAGTGCTCATGAATGGAGCATCCAAGACCACCTCTTTTCAAAAACAGCTGAAATGTCTGACTTTTTTGTTTGAATTTGATTTTGCATTTTGCAATTTTTTAAATAGGTTAATTAAGATAACTTTGGATTTATTATGCAAATGTATATTATCTGAAATCCTTCAGATTTATGATGGAAAAAAAATAGCCCAAAATAATTATAAAGAGCCTAGAAAAGAGCCCATCGAAGCAGAAGTAGAGTGAATATTCCATGACATTTCATCTGCAGTAGCATTAAGGTGTGAGGGGCAACATTGGCCATGCGAGTAGGGGGTTGGTTGAAGCATGACATTCATTTATAACACTATCTTCCAATATATAACCTAAAAAAACAGCTTATATGGGGGAGAAGCAGTAAATAGACACTGCTTACTGGCATAAATAATCACAAGCTTATTTAAAACACACAATGTGAAAAATGTTAGGTTTTCTATTTTCATCGTGACCACTTTGCCATCCATCATGTCACATCAGATGGCTGAGTTCAGTGAGAAAATTGATGTATTAATACAATCTAACAGAAATCCTTTTACCCCTTTGAATCTCAGTGTGAAATGCATAAATTGCAAATGGTGGGTACGAGTGAGAAACCAGTTAATGAAAGGCTCTGATTAGCATTTGTTAAAACTCAGTGAAGTTCTTACATGCTAAAGGTCAGGCTGCTGTTCTGACATGGGGGGATGAAAACGTTCTACTTTTTGGGGGAATGTCATGATTTGAATTAAGATTGTCAGATTGGCTGTACGCTCGTATCACAGTGCAGACATCTTGTATGACCTTTTCAAGGAATTGTCATTTTCCGCCCCTGTGATGCCACCATGGCTCAGCGGGAGAGAGGCCCCTCTTCTCTCGCCATGTAATTTGTCTGGGGTGTTGCCATTCACAGTGTGCTACTCTCAGCCACTCACCCAAATGCCTATGTATCTACAGACCAGCAGGCTGAGACCACAGAATAACAAGAATGTTGCTTCTCGGGTTCGCTCCACGCTCCGCGTGAAGCAGGAAAGGCCTCTGCTGTGTGCTGCTGTTGGCCCGAGCATCACACCCTCGCAGTCCTGCATGGCTCCACTGGTGGAGCAGCCACTGGTCTAAAGCAAATATGATCACAGTTAAGGATATTAACTACACTTGCTGCAACAGCCACACAGGTGAGTGATCAAGCACTGAAACCCGCTGATGAAAGTAGTTGTGTGCTTTGCAGTAAACCCTTTTTCACTTGCAGGGATGTTTGCTCATAACATCATACACTTAACTTGAACTACTGTGTTGCAGAAACATTGGAGGAAAAAAGTGTCAAAAATTGGTTAATCTTGGAAACAATTAAGCTACGTGTTTTTAGCAAAGGTACAGGGGTTTTGACAGATCAGCATTGTTATAGCATTGCTTTTTCTTTAATAACAAAAGAAAACAGAAAAAAAAATATAAGGCTTTTCTCAGTTATAAAAAAAGAGAAAGAAATAGAAAATACTGCTGGAAATATGTCATTGATGGATATAAAATTCTGATTGTAACAGCAATACAACTTACATGCAATGCAGTGGAGACAAAAGCACAGTAATGAAAAACTGTTATACTGCTGGAATGTCCTCTTTTGAAATTCAGACAATATGAAAAAAAAAAAACCATTTAAACTGTATAACAATGAACAGCTTTTAAGATGTATTTAAAAATGAACATGATTTTTACGCCTGCAGGCTGACAGATGGTTGTCACTTCACTTATCAGTCAGTATGTTTACGTAATGTTAGAAGAAACCAAATCATTGCATAATTCTGACTTAAATCATAGCTTTAAAATGCATCATAAGATCTCAGTCCAACTGAAATTGAACTTAACCTACTTTGGTTGGTCTAACATGTAAATATGCACATTTAATACTACTGGAACTGCCACAGATGCTGCACAGTTTGCATCCCGTGCTTTGACCTGGGATTTGGGAGTACCTTTCTCAGGAAATCTATAGTAATCGGAGCATAATCAGACAGGCTGACATTTGCTTTATAATTTAGTTGTAGCCTAACAGGTAAAGGATAATAAACCAATAAAACAAAAAAAAAATCCACATGAAAGAATGAGAGAAAACTTGCAGAACAACTGAAAATGGCCGGATAACATGTTTTTAAACCTGTTAACTTGCAGACAACTCTGCCTGCTGACTGACTTGGGGCTTCACACTTCTAACCACTGTGACAGGACTTCAACAGTGTGCCCTCTGAGATTTGCACCTACAACGTAGATCATGCAGCATAGCAGCACTGTAGCTGATGTGGCACCGCTGCCCTTTCACAGCTAATTGGTCGCTCTGCGCTCATCATCTGGTTATCAGTGATGATTGGCTGATGGTAAGCTGCGACTGGTCATTCGAGTGTCACCGGTCTGTGTTCCTGTAATTAAAATCTGTCATCCAGAACCACATCCCCTGCCGCCACTAAACCCTTTCGTCAGATGGCAGAGCTCAGATAAACTGTCCTGCAACTGTTTCACTGAGGAGACGGCGGCACGTTTGTGCTGCAAAGTTTAGGAGACACAGAGAAAAGGTCTGAAATATTCCCTCACTATTTCCTGAGGTCGACCTCATGGGTTTAGTTAATAGCAAAATGTATATATAATAAAATCTCTCTCTATATATATATATATGTAGTGCCATATTAACTAATGGACAAAAGAGTTACCAAAACTGAAAGAATGTAGTATTTTTTTTCGATTTCTGACTTTCTTTTTTTTTTTAATCAGCAATTAAGCAGAAAGATTGTAGATGATGTAGTGAGAAATGGCAAGGTGAGATCACAAAAAGATACTTGATATTCTTTAATGATGTACAACATTTGTTCAGGGCTCCAGCTACCGGAGGGCACGGCCACCAGGCTGGCCTTCAGAAACGTGGACGACCAAAATCTTTGGAAATTAATTAGAGACAAATCCCTCCTTGCTGCTGGAGTGTGGCATTTAAAGCATTGTCCTTGGTGCTAGTATAACACCACCTTTCAGTGTCAACCCCCATCCTTCCTCCAGCTGCATAAAGCAGTCTAATCCACATTAGCAATCACTCCATTCCCTGTTGTGTAGTGAAAGTCCTTCCTAATTGCTTGGCATTATTAGGTACTTTATTTGTAAATTTGAAGGGGTGAAACATCATTCTTCTGCATCCAAGCAGCAAATGATCCAATTTGCTTAATTTCCAACAAACACCGCTGGTATTTATTTTTTTCTCACTGCCTCCTCTTTTACATGTTGACGGAAATGACGGACTTGCAGGCACATGGGTGTCGGAATATTGTTTTAAATAATTATTATAATGATTATCTAAAAGTAGCTTCAGATATAATGAGGATTATATATATTTTGCATCCATATGTATTACAATGCTGGTAACCAGAGAATGAGCCACGAACAGAAGAAAATTGCATCAGATTGGTATGTGTTTCAGGCCTCAATCAAAAGAAAAATCTTTCTGAAATCTGCTTTTATTCAAATGTTCTAGTTCCATTGTTTTGAATTTTCAAAGGAAGCAGAAGAAAAGTACCTTTGATCTAATACGACGCCCATCCTTCAGCACTGCAGAGTTGTTTACTTAATTAGATTAGGCGGATGTGATAGCTAATACAGCAACACGAGGGCGGAAAAGTGACTCATGCACTGCTGAATTAGAACTGCTGAAGAATATTGGCTTTAAATTTCCAATATGTGAATATCTGCGTGATTTAATCTGCAACTCAGACACTGGTCTGACAGGAAGAGAAAGGTAAAGCTGTCTCCTGATCTACAATCCTGTTTTTTTTTTTTTTTTTTTTTTTTTACTCTTCTTTCTTTCAATTTTCTGGATGCTTCATCATCTTATTTGAATTTCTGCTTTAATAATAACCATCTTGGCTTTAGTTTCACTTTTTAATGAGGTTTACTTGAGTGTTGTTGAGTGCTTCCCTCTCTTTACTTCTCTGTTTGCATTGGGAGGCATTCACAGCCCCATTCAGCTCGTCTCTCCGTCTGCCTGTCACTCAGGCAGACGGCCGGCGTCCCTGAACTGCGTGGGGAGCGGGGAGGTGTGGGGGGGAAAGGAGGAGAGTCGACACGGCCCTTGGTGTGCCGCTGCACACCAACGGGGAACAAGGCAGACATGACAGCCCGATGACACTCTCTTATGTGTATCAGATCATTTTACCAATCATCTGTGTTTCATTTATGTTGGATTCTTGTACTCCAACGCAAAGTGTCAGGCATGTTGGCCTAGTTAGGTTGAGAGTGAAGTCTGCTGCTTAAAAAGGGAGCTGATGAAACCCTCCTGTCCGCGGCCCGCCAACAACTCTGGCACTCCAAATGAAAGTGGAAAGGCAGCCTTATTACAGTACGTTTCACACAGCAAATGGAGAAACAAATGTGACTTGATATCCCAGGATTCCCTTTGTTGTTGTTATTACTGCTGTTGCTGTTGTCAATAATGGTGATGATAATGCCTGCTGGTTTGTTTCAGCGCTCCCTTTTGTTGTCTTTTTGTTCTTCTGCCCAAACAGGGCTTGTTGGCAGAAGAGCTGCTGCTGCAGCAGGGAAGAGACACATTTCTCAGACTGAGGGCTGCACTTTGTTGTTGCGATCCTCTTGCTTGACTTTAAAGTTTAACACGAAAACTCAAAGCTCATCTGTCTTCAAGAAAGCCGCGGACTGTGTGAATCCTCGTCTAAAGGAGAAAGTTTTGTCTGCCTTTATATTTCACACATGCAACACAAATAACCAAACTCAGCCTGGGCATCTCGTGTATTTAAAGTGTAACTAATAGCAGGCAGTGAACCTGGTGGATCGCTCGGCTTTGCATTATTTATGATCTTTCAAAACTGACAACCTCTTCCGTGAGATTTTGTGGAATATTGGCCATCAGCCTGCCCTTATTGAGTGCATCAATAAGTAAATGGCACTTGTGTAGCCCAACCTGATTAAACTTTGTCTCTTTAGGACAAAGATGATTCGAACTCATTGGATTTAAAATCATTTCTGTGTCAGCTTTTAGTTTGGCCCTCATATATTCCCTGAGGTTTATGCACAGCTGATTTGACCGGTTTAAACGCTGTAGGCTATATCTTATGAACATGTTTAAGTGCAGACACAAATGCACTTTCTTCTGTTGTGTTGATGCACTTACAAGAGCACAGATTAGCAATTAGGCCCTCTTCCACCCTTTGCTGGCACTGCTGTTGGTTTCCCACAGAGACAGGAACATTTTGAGTGAGACAAACATTTAAAAGCTTTTCGTGTAAAAACAGTAGGAGCGCTCTGTTTGAAAAAAAGGTATAAATACAGAAATGAATAAATAAATACAATAAAATGTGGGTACTGTTCTCATTTTGCAGCTTGCATACAGCCTTGTCAAAAGGCACTTAAAAGCGAAGGGGCTGCTCCGATGGGATTTTGAGATGTTTATTCTAATGGATGCCATAATGAATGCTTACAGAGTTGGGCCTTGGCTTCGATAGGGGGCTCTGTGCCAACATGGTTTTTAAAGGAGAGCATCCACTGCGGCAGCCCTGGGCGTTTGGCACGTCGAGTTCTTCACAATCTCCCGGCACACACAGAAAAGGACCTGGAGATAACCACCCGTGAAATCTCTCATCACATGCCTTTGATTACTTGTCCACTATTTACTGTTTTTAAACCTTGAGCTTCAAACACACAAACCATTCTCAAAGGGGCTATGTGTATTGAATATGTCGGACTACAAATTCTTGTGATTGGCTGTCTCAATTCTCGCTGAGGACTCTTTGAAAGCAGAAAAAATAAACAAAAATGAAATCAAAAACTGGTTTACCACCATCTATCATCTTTATACACCGTTTCTGAAAAGCCTTCAAAATATTCAACCAAGTTTCGAACACAGTGGCAGTTGTCTGTAGAAATTATGAATGTATTTTGTAAATGTATGTGTATTCTTTAAAATTAAATAGAGCCTCTGCTGTGCACAATTTCTATTGTGTATGTGTGTGTGTGTGTGTGTGTGTGTGTGTGTGTGTGTGTGTGTGTGTGTGTGTGTGTGTGTGTGTGTGTGTGTGTGTGTGTGTGCGCGCGCTTGTGTGCCTGCTGGGGGTGAAGACTGAAGCGCTTTATTAAAATGATGAGAGCAAGTTCAATTTGAATCATGCAGTGCCTGTCAGTGGATTCTCGAATTGCAGGGCTGATGAAATTGCTCTTGCGGTTATTTAAAAGCAGTTGTAATCCATCTAAAAAAGCTCTGATATAATCCATTTAATTTCTTATTCCTTGCAGCAATAACAGTGAGTTACAAAAATCTATCAAAGCAACGTAGCCTGGTGATTTAGTAATTATCTTTATTTTACATTACTGCAATTCAGCCTGGATTAATTAGAGTCTTATCTGAACAGAGCGGCAGGTCACTTACCTCAATACACCACAATGTGTTTTTATCTTAATTATCAACCTCCACAAGCTCAGTTGTGACCAACTGTGCCAGGAAATGATTGCTTCCTGTTGAACAAAATCAGCAATACATTCAAGCATAATGAAACCAAACACTGATGAAGAGGTTTTTCCTTTCTTTCTTTCTTTCTTTCTTTCTTTCTTTCTTTCTTTCTTTCTTTCTTTCTTTCTTTCTTTCTTTCTTTCTTTCTTTCTTTCTTTCTTTCTTTCTTTCTTTCTTTCTTTCTTTCTTTCTTTCTTTCTTTACAAAATAAAACATAAAAACTGTAAAATAGAACAAGGAAACACTTTTTTTTCTGCCTGAATAGTACAAATGAATGGGATTAGCAGTGGGGAAAAGTGCAATTTGGAGTAGCAGTGGGGTAGAGTCATATACTGATTCTTTCATGGGGGAAATCACAAAATATCAAGTATTGATCAGCTGTTTAAGTTGAGTTAATGTATGAGCGATGCTCAGTGTAATCCCAATTGGATAAGGTGCCTGTAGGCAGTGCACTGGTAATAAGACCTAAGACAGCCACATATTTCAGGCTGTCTGAGCGCCTACTCTTCTATTCCTGCACCTGGGCTGGTCGACATCCGATATTAGTGAAATTACTGCACTCTGGAAAGAGGAAGTAAAACAATGAAGGAAAGGGGAAGAAACCTTAAAAGGCCTATAAAAGCTACGGCGGGTAAGGGAAACGTAATTAGACCTTTATTCACCGTGAAGGCACCAAACTGGCTTCATTCATTGTAATTTCATTATGGTCAGTGTGTGTCGAGTACAAATGATTACAATAAAATATTGTTTCTATGTTATATCTCATTTCTATGCCAATGTCATTTTTAAAGGTTACTTTTTTTGCATTTCCTCTGCTGGCTTTTCTTTGCAAAAGCTACAGATGGTGAAAAAGTCAGCAGCAGAGGCAGTCAAAGGGCTGAACATGAGTGTAAAAGGAACATGCCACACTACATGCCAATGCAGTTGCCTTTCATGTCCTGCCTCATATTCGCCAACACTGACATGCTATCAACATTATATCAGTACTACTTTTCTAAATGGGAAAAAGTAAGGGGTAAAGGCCAGTTGTAAAGCTACAGAATGAGCCAAACATGTATTAGGCCTTTTTCATTCATGTGGTCATGGTGCTTTAGAACTAGTGCCTGACTTAAAAGCAGTTTTTCGTTTCAACAGCCAATTAAACAAAAAGCACTGATAAAGATCCAGAAAATCTGGCTTATGCTGGCCCCAAAACTTGGCTGCGCTAGATGCAATAACCAGCTACATCAGGGGTTAAGGTGTTTTTATATAAATCCTGTCTTTCCAGTCTTCATGAGTACCCACTCATTTGGAAATATTGGCCGAAGAGACCGTTCCCAAATGTTGTACGACAACTTTTATCAGTGGAGGTACATCATTTGAGGACAACAAGGACATTCAAACTCTGTGATTTGTCCTTTGTGCATGGTGGTCCTTAACAGAAAGTCAGAGTAATCTCAAGATGAGTGAAAACAGTTAAAAAGACTGTGATATGGAAAGAAAAACTAGTTCTTAAAGGGTTGAACCAGCTCTGACCTGGCTCTATCACTAGCCCAATACTAACTAATGGTTAAAGTGAAAATGGGTGTATGTATATTTTTAGGTCTGCTGAATGTGGATTAGTTACAGTATGCAGCACAATCTCACACTGATGAACATGACGGGGCAATCTGGGGTCCGGGGTCTTAAACAGGGACTGTAAGTGGCTTTCTGCTAAGTCATTGATGCATGCCAGTCAAGAGTAATTGACACACTCAAGGCCTAAACAAAGTTTACCGTACCAAACTGTACCTCTTCATTTATTATCAAACTCTATTCTTTTTTATTTATGCAGACTTTTCTGATATGGTTAAGTAGCTTGTCGGCACACACTGCTGCAAAGCCTAAAGCCTCAATTATGGTCAAAGAAGCTATATGCCTCCCAGCAGGCACATCTGGCCTCATTAGCAGACAAATATAAATACATAACCACCATAAGTCACGCCATGCAAATGATGGTTTATTGCAACAAACAAACAAGTAAATAACTGTAACAGAGTCACTTCAAGACATACCCTGGAGGACGATTATACCACAAGACCTCCAACTGGAAAATTACCTGGATGATTGCTCCCTGAAGTTTGTTTTATAAAATGTGTGTATACTGTCAATCTATGATTCTTACTATATCTTCTCCAAGAACTATCAGTCTAAATAATGTGCTTCCAAAATTAATAGTGGGCAAATAAATTGGGACTTGAAATGTCAATACTGCTTGCACCCAACTAAAGGTGTCTAGCACACAGTATGGGTACTTTTTTATCATACAAATGCACATTATATTTTGGCCAATTTAATGGCGACTAGTAGTTTCTAGCTAGTTTCTAACTTCTAGCTTCTCAACCGCCGAATATGCCTGCCCAGCATGGTATAAATCAAGTCACGCACACAAACTGGACCCTGTCCTCAACGAGACCTGCAGGATAGTGACTGGGTGCATCAAAACAACCCCCACACACTGCCTCTACGCCCTCTCAGGCATCGCACCCCCTGACATCCGCAGAGCAGTCACCGCCAAAGCAAAGCGCAGCAAGCAGGCCCATGACAACCGGCACTCACTGCACGAACATCTCGCCCCCCAGAAACGGCTCACGTCCAGAAGCAGCTTCCTGGATACCACTCCAGAACTGGGGACCACACTATCTGTCGCCAGGACCACGGAGTGGCAAAACCAGTGGAACAGCCTGGGCAGCCAGACAACCCAATGGACAGAGAGAGGCATCATCCCAGATGAATGTCTTGAAACTGGCCATGACCAACCATGGGCTATCTGGAAAACCCTAAACCGTTTGCGGGTAGGCAGAGGACACTGCAAGGCATCCATGAAAAAATGGAAACTAACATTCTCTGATGCATGCGTGTGTGGGGAACCACAAACAATGGACCACATCATGAGATGAGATGTATCTGCTCCACAATGCACTGTAGATGACCTGGCCGAACCCAACGCCGCTGCACTCGCCTGCGCTACCCACTGGAAGGACATGATATAGAGGACGGCCAGACACAAAGAAGAAGAAGTAGTTTAGTACGTGGTTTTGAACATAGCCTAAAAAGTTTTCACAATTTTCACATTCGCCCAAATACGTGACTGGGTTTTTACCAACATTGTCATGCCCTGTGTGACATGACAATCTACTGTATCAAGAGAACTAGATACAGCTCTCTGTGACATCACCTATAGGTCCCTCAAGAGTGGATCTGAAGCCCAAAGCTGAGCGCTTCGGTCATTCCCGTCTTGACAGCAGCTGACTCTTAGATTGGGCAAATGGGTGGAACGAGCAAGCATGGCAGCTGGTTTGAACACATCCAGTTTTGTTACTACAAGTTTCTATATAAGCTTATCTTAGCTCATGCTAAAGCCAGGTTCAAATTCATGACTTACAGTATGGCATAGGTGTGAACTTGACGTTGTAGGGTACGGTGTAGGCTACAGTCTAACCTGATGTGCATCACTCTTCAAATGTAATTGCACCTCATTGGCGCCAACTGCAAGAAACATGACTGGTTGATGTGTTCTTTGTTGTTAAATTTCCCGCTGCTGGATATACTTTATTTGCTCTGTTGCTATGTCTGAGCAACATACAGGAAGTAAACAAAAGGAAACTCAGTACTGTGCGCTATGGTGCGGCAAAAAAATACAATCAGGACTGCAGCTGTAGCTCTAGCCAAGACACCTTGGCTCATTGTTACCTCTTCCAGGTTTATTGCAGGCTCCCAGAGCCTGCAATAAACAATAAACAACATAACAAGCAAAAGTTATCTCGAAATAAGAATGGTTGTACTCTTATTAGGCCTTTTTCCGTAGCTTAGAAGTAAAGTTCACCAGGAGTGCTAAGTAGCTAAAGTGATAACAGCTAACTGTTTGATGCCATAGAATGAAAGTGTCGCTGTCACTCAAAAAATATATCCCTAATGATGCATAAATATGCATCATTACGGATATATTTTTCAAGTATGCTCATTTTCGTGTAGATTTGAACCTTTTACCAAGGGGGGTCAAGGGAAACTGACTCACTTTTGGAGCCAGACTGTAGCGGTCATTAGAGAAACTGCATGGTCTTATACTTCAGTATTTGCTTTTACATGAAAAGTCAGAGGTTTTCACTTAGTCATGACACTAACCATGTGTGTATCTCTGAGACACTGCTGGCTTTGACAGAACAGCAGTGTTTAATGCTCTGGGAGTGTGACTCGGTTGAAGAGCTACTCTAAAGTGATAATGAAGGATAATCCAAGTTGTTGGTTGGAATTGAAATCCATCCAAGCACTTGTACTGTCATTTCCCAAAGTACTTTTTACAATAATTTCACTATATGGTAAAACTGCTGTAATAATGCCGTTTTTACATGTTTTTCTATGACGCTAAGGACATCAGCTGTCATCTGTTTGCTGCCCGCTGTTGGATGAAACACAAAGGACTCACTAAGATTAATTGATTCCTTCACATTTGGATTCAGTTCAAAGAACCAGAGAAATTGGTTGTTTTGTGATGTTCTCACTCACTCACTCACTCACTCACTCACTCACTCACTCACTCACTCACTCACTCACTCACTCACTCACTCACTCACTCACTCACTCACTCACTCACTCACTCACTCACTCACTCACTCACTCACTCACTCACTCACTCACTCACTCACTCACTCGCCTGCTCATCAAAACAGACACACTTCAACACGTATGTTGGTTGCATGGGCAGTTTAAAAACGCAATTTTTAAATTTTAACAATGATCTTGAGCTGTGGCTCCCCATACGATGCGAATACTACACTTATGTATAAAAAAAACTTTACAACATGACATGTGCTCTTTAAATCACTTCCGCCAAGCTAATGGCAGTACTGTCTTCTTGAGGAACATTTTTCCCATTGCAAGAAATAAATACATCACAAGCAGACGGTAGAAAAAAAAATCATTATTTTTGATTTGAATTTACCTTGCCTGTAGGTATGAGGGTATTGACGCTCCAGCAGTACATGCACAACAGGCCAAAATAGAAACATGCAAACCTTCGGCTGTGGTGGGACTTCATGATGGCATTTTCATGTACTTTGATTATACCCTCTGCACTCCCCAAAAGCCTCTCACATGTTCTGTGGCATAAGTGCTCATGTCTAATACCCTCAGAGGACGTTTTGGTCTGTCTCTATGAGTCTAATTTACGGATATCTGCATGAATTGGGAGGGCCTGGGGCCAACTATCTCATGTCTTTTTAAGGGAGGGGGTGGGTTGTTGCTCTAGTAGGCCCTTTCGGGACAGGAGCAGCATTTCAGATAAGATCGGTGGTGGGAAGTGGTGAGCTGGGCCGTTTGTTCTCGTTGGCCATCTCTCATGTTGCACCACTGATTGGGAGGAAAGCTAAAATTGCTTTCACCGGGGCTCACTCCAGCAGTAGGCAATGATAACTAACAATGCCTCTGGGACCTAGTTAAAGCTGCATCACACGCGCTGGAATACTACTTTAATGTGGCAGCATTAGGAAGCTGTCAGTTGGGGTGGTGGGGAAAACAGATTCCAATTCATCGTGGATTTTGAAAGCATTTGTTATCCTTGCTGCAAAAAATGCATCTAATCAAGCAAGCGTTTTTAATTTTGTTTCACACAGCTTACCAGTGTGGAAAAAAAGTTTAAAGATCATAAAAGTGACGAGAGCGCCTCTTTTCCAAACCTTTGCTACATCTCTCAGACTAAGCCCGACAGAAATGCAGCAGGTTGCACATCTCTACCGTCCAGTGCATTTAATACTATGTAGTTTTTATATTATTGACTAATCAGGGCAATATTTTGAAGTGCTGCTTAAAATGAGTGCTAGTTATGGTTTTGCTAAGTACACTAAAGCCTTCTCAAATGAAGCTTGATGTGATAGAGATGTTTCTCAAACATTTTTCCATTAGGAGATTATATTACATGCAGTGTTTGCTTAAATACAGTGTGGAAGATTCAACTAAGCAGTTTAGTTAATAAAAATACATGTTTTTTGACATTTTGTAATTTTGTTTTTGCCTTACATACTAACTACATAATTTGCATTGTTTCCAGGTTAGACAAAACTGAGTTAAATATTTAATATTTTAAAATGTTATTAATACATTTCAATAAATTGTTCCTTTTAAGCTATTCTAATGCTGAAATACAGTTATCATCCCTACCGTTTGATTTAGAAAATATTATTTCCAATTAGACAAACGTTAGTTCATGCTTTTCAATCAACATTTTTAATTGCTTATTGATATAAATGTGTGAACAGGTAATGGTAAGTTCCCCTTTTCTGATTCAATCATCGATTTAGTCCCAAGCTATAACACACTGCTCAAGTGAGTTTTCAAATCCTTTGACCACTACTAATAACTGGGTAGCTGAAAGATATAAAAGATTAACACAAAAAAGAATATTTCTCAGATGTTTGCACGGTGCTACAGCTCAAATCACAAACCGAGCCCATGCCTGCTTGAGATCTCAGCAGAAAAAAAACATTAAATACATTAAATTACTGTCAATCATTCTACAATTGTGTATCTGCACCGGCGGTTTAACACTACAGGAATTTCTGCAGAAAGACTCTGGTCAGGTCAGCCATGTGTGACTACTGCTATTCAGGATCACAAAAACAGCTCAATACAACTCCCAAAAATATTGCAGTAGCTTCACGGGGAAACCGCAACCATCATTAGTTGCATTTCCATTCCCACTAGAATTGCTGAAAATCGAAATATTGCAAAGAAAACCTGTAAATGGAAACATAGAAACCTTTGTACACTTTCATGAGGTGTTTTTTTTTTAGATGTGTCAATAGTCAAGTTTAGCGGAAAAGTATAATGATTTCCCGCATTAACACGTCTCCAGGCATCACTGGATGTGACGTAGCCGGTCAATCCAAAGCCATCGAAATCTAGTTTCCAGACGTTTTTGGCATAATTTATACGATGTGGGGATATGAACTGCTCCAGGGAAGACTGTGACTTAATGAAGCAAACAGGACCATATCATCTGCAATAAGCATAATCATATTTCTGAGGTTACCAGAATCAGAAGCCTTCCACATTTTGGCTTCACATACAAATCTGTCCATAAAAGTTGTGAACAGAATCATTGACAAATGGCAGCTCCGCTGGAGTCCCACTCTGACCAGAAAGCATCTGCATCTGACTTACCACCAGCAATGCAGATCAAACTCTGTTGTCTGTATAGGGGCTGAATGGACCCAGTACACATACTCCTGGAGCACCCCTCAGAGAATACCCTGAGCAACAACAGTCACGTGGATTCTCTAAGTCCATAAAACGCATGTGGATTGGTTGCACAAACTCCCACGCCCCCTCCGGGTCCCCAGCAAGGGTACAAAGCATCATTCCAACCATAAAACTAAAAATCACATACTTTGTTGTGCTCTTAAGTTATTTTTAAAGGTTGAATAAATGTTTTCACAAGTTGATTCAATGTCTACAGCGGAGCGCTTGATAAAGTTTCTGTGACATGCTTTGTCCAAATTCCTATGGAGACACAGCACAACTGCTATATTTTCAACCATGACTTTAAATCTATATTCATAATGGCTGATCTTAAGTAGTAAACCCTTGTCCATGCCACAACCTACTTTATTGGGGTCTGATTCTTTTGAGATCAATGTACAGCTTTGTGCTTCCATGCGCATATACATTTGGACTCAAATTAAACTCAATAACCCCTGAAGTATAACATACTATTGATTAAAGCACAGGCACTGTACTATGAGACAGAGCTCACACCACTACACCAAAATGAAAAAAATACTTGCAAATGTATTTTGTCATGCGTTGAACTAACCCAGGTTGTGAAAACACTACACTACAGATAGGGAGGCTAAATTAATTTTAACAGTTGGTAGACCAACCAAAAATCATGTTGCAATTCCTCCTTTACTTTAACACATATTTACATCCAAAACTTTCTTTAAGTATTTTAATTATGAAAAAAAAGTTAAAACTGAGATCTAAAAAGGAAACACCAAAACGAAAAAGAGCAGCGCAGGTAAAAAGTATTTAGAAAATACACCAGCTGATTGAATACTTCAAAACTGCAAGCAGCAGCCCTGAGATCCAACAAATACATCCTGCAGCAGTGGCACAAACAGCAGAATGACATCTCCTACATGTTAGCTTCCAACAACAAGGCCAGTATTCTGACAACTATCTTCACAACAGACGCAATGTCCCAGTATGTAAAACAAATATATTTCTGGTGCATTTAAAAAAAACAACAAAAAAAACATGGAAAATGAACTGTTTCTTACAATAAATAAATAGATAGGCATATATTTTGTCTCAAACAGTGCACTGTTGCAGAGCAGACAATTGCTATCAGTACACAACTGTTATGGCTATTTATACTTTAATGGGCTAAAAATTAGTTGTTCTATAATTTGGACTATTTTTCAGTTCAGAACAGGTTAGAGTGGGGGTGCACTGTAGGAGCTCCTAATACACTCTTTCTTTAAAAATAATGTATTTGTTATAGTTTTGAGATAATAGGACATGTATTTGCAGCTCTAACAGTTCTCTTGTGTTTTTTTGTTGATTCTTAAAAATAAAGTGTACCTCATGTTGTGCCGGCTGGACGGGGTAATGGTTGAAAGGAGGATGATGCTTTTAAAGGGACTGTAGCCCCAGGGCCCATGGCACTTTTGTACGGGGACTGTCACACATGTGGTTCATTAGCTCATCTCTGGTATATCTGTCCAAACTCACAAGTCATTTTCCATCAGATTGTTTAGCAAATTATTATAACATTATGACTTAGATGTTTGTAATTAGTTTGGTTACGTTTCCTTCTATTGCTTCCTTTTCTGGATTTATTTTGTTCTTTTGGTAGCACTAGCTCCCTCAGGAAGTGATAATTGTCACGTCCTAACTAAAACTCTTCTCCCAACTTGTTCACTTTTCAGAGACCACGTCATATTTTTTAACTTACAGACTTGATTTGTTTTCCTAATTTTTAACAACAGAACTCTACACCTTGACCAGTGTGTCCATGTGCACTATTTGGCTCTGAAATGAAGAGAGCGTGCACTTAAAAATGATGCTTTAGACAATGTGTTAGTTATGTTGTGCTCAATACATCGCTGTCACACAAAACGTTTACTGAAACAAAGACTCTTAAGACGAACTTCACAGTGGAAAAGATTCACATTGACAATGCACATTAGATAATATATATTTTTTGTAGAAAACTAAAGTGGCTATGTTGCAGCTTTTGTGTGGAGTCAAATTGAAAATCTAATCAACTGGCAATTATATAATAGAAAGATAAAATATACAATGAGAAGTACTGTACAAATACACAACAGTGTTTGTACAATTACATTTTTTTTATAAATATTAATTAAATAAATCTCTATAATATCAACAATTAAACCATATAAACATGTATCTGTGTTAAAATAAACAGAATCTCGAGAGACAAGATCTTTGATGCCAGAAGCTTTTTGGATTAGTCATCCGAGTATCGTGGCCTATCACACTAGAAGGGCTTTGTTTTTATGAAGGAAAAGATGGAGAGGAAATGATACACCATTGCTGAAAGAAAACCTGGAGACTACAGATTATCCTGGGAATATTTAGGTTTTTTATTAGCTTTTTTAATGAATTTGTATTAAAAAGGGAACCAAATTACAGGATGACATATGGGTAAGATTTTATAGGCTACTATCAATTTAAATCAATATCAATTTAAAAGCTACCGTAGTAGGGTTTCCTTTTTTTTGTGTGTGTTTTTTTTAGGTCTATATTGGTTCTCGTGGGGGGCAACACGGTGGCTTGATGGTTAGCACTTCTGCCTCACAGCAAGAAGGTTGCCGGTTCAACTCCCTGGCCCGGCAGGGTCTTTTTGTGTGGAGTTTGCCTGTTTTCCCCCCGGGCTTGTGTGGGTTCTCTCCGGTTACTCCGGCTTCCTCCCACAGTCCAAAAACATGCGTAGTAGGTTAAAGGTGACCTATTATGGCATTTAATGTATATTTTAAACAGGCCTTGAATGTCCTAAAAACAATCTAAAGCTTGTTTTCTATAAAACAGAAATTCAGCCTGGGCCATGTCTCTAGTTTTACCGCTTCTAACCTCTTTTCTGTGAGTGAAAAGGGAGGCTTTGATAATGAGGCTCTGCGCTGATTGGCTCCCTGAATGACGTGTAGCAGGGGAGGGAGCCTCGCTCCGGGCTGAAGAGCCGGCTGCATGTCCCGTGCGAGAAGCTTCTGCGACAAAATAAATTCCATTGCTTTATTTTTTTGTATTGGACTGTCCTAACTGGCCGTGAGTTTAACGGTTTCAGTGTGGACAGAGAGCGTCCGATGTCACGCAGCTCGACGCGATAGTCGGAGGATCACATTCAGTTACACGGTTTAAATGGATCTTAAAGCCTGATTTACGATTCTGCGTTAAATCGACGCGTACCCTACGCCGTAGGCTCTGCGTTGGTGGAACGTGGAACCATAAATCAGCCTTTAGTCACCTCGTCTTCACACAGGAAGATTTAATTGAATTCTAAACAGTTACACCAGTTATTTACTCCGATTCCTCATCATTTCATGTCTTATGTTACAAGACAAATGAATCATGTTAACTGTAAAGAACCGGTCTGGTCCGGTCCGTGAGCAGCTCCGGTGAGTGGCCCCGGTGCTCCGGAGCTCAGATAAATACTTAGCCCATGCAAAGATCATACTCATAGACAAATATAAATAACATAAAAAAAATGAACGTCACTTACCGCTGACTCGTGTGCAGTTGGCGGGTCCGTACTGCTGGTACTGATCCTTTTATGAGGGTAAATGTTGATGCAAAACCTAATTTTTACTGTCCCTCGCTGTGGAAACAGTCTCAGCTTCTAAACAATGGCTGAAGCTCCAGCCGGCGGAGAAAGTGGTGGGCGTGGTTTCAGCAGCGGAGGAGACCGAGGGCGTGGTTTGCATTTTGCTTACGTAACGAAAATGCACAAATCTAAACTGCCCGTAGAAACCACATGACACTGGAAGATTCAACAGGGCGGGGGGTACAGACCTTGCAGATTTTCATGGGATTTCATCTTCCCTGTCTTGGCAGGGTGAGGGGAGACCACTTTATATATGTTAAAACAAGAAAAAACGTGTTTTTCATAATAGGTCCCCTTTAAAGGAGCCGTGTGTAAGAAATGGCCAAAACTGGTACTGCAGTCACTTTCAAAATACTGTTGAGCGGCGTGTACCCCCCCTCCTCCTCCCCGACCAGAGGTTGCCAGGTAGGCTGCAGAATGCAGCAGGAATGTAGGCTGCCATGGCAAGCGACGAGTCCTACACAGTAAGTTTATTTTCTGTATTTAATGCTTTATGAAAGATCTTTTGCGAAGTAATAATGTACTGCAAAATGTACTAATGGCGATTAGCCAAACAGAATCGTAAATGTTACCACATTTCAGTCCGCGTTAAATCGACGCAGAGCCTACGCAGCGAAGCGCACCGTACGTGCGATGAATGAAACGGGTGCAGAAAAAAATGGATATCACTTCATAACAAATACAGTTAGATAATTCAGTGATATTATACTGCTTGTAAAGGTTTGTTTCTTCAAAAGTAAAAGTAGAGTCTCATACGCAAGCTCAAAACTAACAAATCACACATTACTCAACAAAAGACTCTGTATCTTTGTTTAATACTTCTCTTCCATTCTGCAAGCCTTTCAGTGTCCAAGAGTTGTTCTTATCCATTTAATATATGCTCAGAGTGTATCCTGTCAAATATAGATTTGAATCAATAGCACTCTGGAGTGGCTCGTTAAACTTAAATCAGCTAGGAAATGGTGCATGCTTGTCTCACAGCTGCTGTCATTATCCACCGCCTTGCAGATTATTGGACAAATGCCCTTGTGTGAGAAGATTCGCCATTTTACCTGAGGACTGTCAGCTGGAACTCTGATGCACAATGAACCTTCACTGAGGTACAAACTGTCCATATTCCCACCCTCTGCTCCTGAAACAAACAGTACACCAGTCAATTTTTTTGTTCAGTGTGTCATATATGTCCCCATGTTGGCTGCAAAGTAGCATCAATGTGCCCAGTTTTGTCCTCCAGAGAAGTGCCTGTTTGAATTTATGTCATTTATGGAATAAGTAAGGAACTTTATTCATGTAGCAAAAACCACTTTACACAACCTACATGTCCTTCCTTATGGACACCTCTTTAGAGCTCACAGGTATTCTTTTGGACATTAAGGGACTTATGTTTTTTATTTGTAACAACTACTCTTCTATTGTGTTGTAGTTAATAGGTTTCCAGGGGCAACTGTCAAAAAGTGAGCTTCCTGAGTACATAAAACGCCAGACTAAAGACAGGTTATGTTTACTGATGTATGAGATGAGGAAATCATAAAAAAGGAACATTAGATGAAGACATGAGCTACATAATTAAACTGTATAAGTTTCTATCAAACACTTATAACAACTCTATAGTACAAAACTTTGTTGGCTTGTTTCTGTTTTCAGATGTCAAGTATTTGAATGCCAAAAAGTTTTGTGTGAAATGCTTCTTTAACAAATATAAATGTTGACCTTATGTTATAATAAAATGCAGAGGTCCATTTCTGTTGGTATACTTTATTTTAACACGTTTATTGTATCCAAAATAAAACTGAATGTAGCGACGCAAAATAGTGTTTAGTAGTGTTTTCTTTTTAATAACATCAGTTATGTGCATCTATACCTGGTGAGCACCAAGCATTCTACTTATACGTGTGCGAACAGAAGTATCTTTTATCTGTGCAAGTATTTTGTCATCGTTTTGACTGGGAGCCCCCTTACAGCTCAAACTACAAAATGTACTTTTAATAAGCTGAAATTACCTACCTCGTGTCTGCCACTCAGGTGGCTTAAATCCATCTGGAGTGTTCTATTCTTCATCTTCCTCTCTGTTTTTTTTTTTCAGTTTTAAAGTTCAAATTAAATGTAACATTACTGTTGGTGATTGAATTGTGCACTTTCCTGTTATGTTTTGGCTAATGCACAGCTCACCTTGTATGAAAGGGTTAACTGCAGCAGCGACAATAATGAGAGCGCAGTGAGACGTGTGAAGTAATTAGTCAGTCTGCTATCCAATATTTACCCAGTTAATTATTTGTGAGTATTACTCTTGTCTTCCCTTCAGATGGCTGCTTGTGTTGTTTTTTCCACACCATTTGTCACTGTCCACCTCTTGTGGGTTCTCATCCCCGCTTCCTGCCGTCTTTCTTTTTTTCACATGTTTTTTTTCTACTGCTATGGCAGGAAAGTGGCATTTCAATGAACTCTTGGCAGTGGAGGGGTTAGACCACTGTCCCTAGTTGTGCGAGGTCAGCTCTGATTATTTATTCATCTATCTGTTTGTCTAATGTTAGTTGCACAATGTGTTAATGCTTGCTAACCTCCTAGACTGCTGCACACTGAAAAAGGTCAGAGTGGGGACAGATGGATACAAAATCAACTGAGAATAAAGGGCTTTTGAGCCAAGGGATGACGGAGAGGGCTCTTAGGCTTAAATGTGTTCTTGTTTTAATGCAGGATTGGGCATAACACAAGGTGAGGATTCAATGCAATCTGTTGGGTTTGATTTATATATGTGAATTAGATTAACTGGATTACAATGAATTGAATTAAACTTGTATCAGTGAAATGATTTTTGCTGATTTTTGCTGTGATTTGCCCCTGTACTATTGAGCTGATCTGATTTGAACTGACTGTAAAGTGATCATGTGGAGATATTAAAGAAAATAGTTTATCAGAACATTACAATTGCTGTGACATTGGTAAGTGGTGTCAATACTGCAATCTTATGATTTATAAAAAACACTCTCCTGAGAATTTATTGGGTATTAGAGAATACATTTGACTTCTTCAAGTACTCTAGAGAGTCTGCCAAAGTCCATGTGTCAAGAATTGGCAGTATAGTGCATGTGCAAACCTCAGAGTGGACGTGAGCTTGTTTGTCGATTCTTTTACAACCATTTTAACTTGTTAGCAAGCTATCCATTGTGTCCGTGTGTTACTTACTTCTATAATTACTCATCTGCGCATGCAAGTATGCAAACCTCTTCCAAAGAAACTCCAATCTCTAACAACCTCTACCAAGAACTAATATTCTAGAAAGAATGTCTTTGCATCGGTGGGGGACGCAGTAATCCTTTGACTACCCTGGTGTTTGCTAGTTGCAATGAAACTACAGCTAACAGACAGTTATCAAATGATGTTTTTCGATTAGGCCCTGTTATTATCCCTAGATGAAGAACGCTTTGCCCTGGGCAATGTTAATGCAGGGTGTGTTATTGCCTCCCCGGTGCCTGAAGCCTAGTTGAGGGGAGGGAAGATAAGTCGGGAGGGGCAATGAAGTGGTACTACGTAACATGACAGCCCGCTGTCTGTCTGGTTGGTCTCTCTGGCTTCACCAACATCAGAAGAGCTGGCTGCTGCTGGAGATGAAGCGGGTGGCGGATCCATGCTGAATAACAATGGGATTTGTGTAGCGACTTCCCTCTAATCGTGTTGCACAAAATCACCAGCAGGCTCTCTCTGCTACTGTTGTGTTTGTCGAAAGCAGTTTGTCTTGGGCTCTTTCGTTCGTTAATGACTCGAGCTCAAGACGCCACCCCATGTCAATTTATTCAAAAAGGACAGGCGACACACTACATTTGGGTGTTAAACTTGTCGTGTCCAACAATGTAAAGGTGGATATTGTTAACCAGGAAGACTCATTTGTGTATTTGTGGACATTTTTGAATGAGGAGAGACCCTGAGTGTGACTGAGAGTTAGCTACCAGAAAAGTCTGGCTTCAAGGCTATAGGCTACGGAAACATGGAAACACCTTACACTATGAACAACTCAGTGCTGTAACCTTATATTTAACTGACAAATAAAAAAGGGATCTTGTGACATGACTCCAGAACAGAAAACAAATAAGTTAATAGTTTCCAAAATGTTGAGCCTTTAAATTCCCAGCTGCACGGCTAACTGTCCCCAGCTGCTATAAGCAACCTAAGTAGAAACAGTACAAAGTTGACAGAAAACTGTTATAACTGTTATTGTTTAATTAATGTTTCACATGTGGAGGAAATATGTCTTTGAACAATGCGGACGGGAGGGGTCAAAGGGGCGGAAACAGGGAGGGTCTGGTTTTTTGAAAGACAAAATTGTAATTATTTCATTACGGCATAGCATGACAACAGTAATATTAAAGCTGTACTGTGTGCAGTGTGCTTATCTGTGGAACAAATGAGCTCTCCCTCAGGAGAGTTGACTGCAACACTGAGCCCGAGGTAGGGGTGCATTGCTGTCTTCTTTCTCTCCCTCTCACATATATTTTCTTTCCCTTCTCTCAACCACCTTTTTAATATTCTTATTCATAGCACATGCAATTATTTTTAAAATAAATTTAGCGCAGATTTAAAAAAGAAAAAAAAAAAAGAAAAAATTAGGCCTCGTGGGTGACGCAAATGACTTCCTTGTTTTTATTAGAAGACAAGGTGTTTATTAGGAGCCTTGTTGGCTTATTGCAGGAGGTTTCTGAGTTTGAGTAATTGTCCAATTAGGTGTAATTTCAGTATTGGTGCTAACCCAGGCGATTGTGCTGTAAGAGGAAGACTACCACCGGGACACACATTAATGAATCCCACTGAGACCTGTCTACCTTTAAGAAAGAGAGTGAGTGTCTGCTTCTGTTTCGCCTTCCCAAATCTTTTTAACGAGGCATTATAACTGGGATTTACAATTGAGCCAAGGCACCACTTCTCCCTCCCCCACTTCATTGTTCATTATTCTTCACCGTCTGTGCACTGGGTTACAAAAATAATTTATCATTCATGTTATTTCAGTTCTCTGAGCAATTGCCTCTTATTCAGACAGAAAGGTTACCTTAATTGTTATGTAGCTCAGCTATTTATGCCCTGGCATAAAAATGCATGTTTGCTGCTTCATGGAAAGGTCACTCATTACAACCCAAATAACTTTTTTCTCTGTCGGTGTTTGCTGGCTACTTTGTACTGGTAGATGTTGCAAAGGTTTTTGTAAAAGGCTCCAGAGGATAACAGATATCCCCTCCCCTATTTGATGCGATGAACTTGCTCTCTCTTTGGCCCAATTCCAGTCCTCACCCTTAAGCCTGATCAGAAAACTCTGACAGGCATAGCTGATGTCATAGTTGTAGTGCTTGAACGAGTGCAACCTAGTTGCAAGAGTAAAATGTTATTTTACATAACAAAAAACCCCACACAGATCCACACAACTTCAACATTTCTCACATTGGAATTTTAAGTTTAACAAGCTAGAAGATGTGCATAATCTCTGTGTGCGCATGTAAGTGTACAAAATGGAAAATGTGTGACTTGTTAACCAGGGAACAAGCCTTTCCAGTAGTAGTAGAGGTGGAAGTTGTGGGTACAAGTTTGACTACAGTGTGTAACTCCTGTTTCCTCCCACTTTCCTCAGCCTTGGAAATCGTTCTCAGCTACCGTTCTTTTTTTGTTTTGGTAGGTATAGGTAAACAAAAACTACTTGGTTAGGATTGGGAAAAGATCATAATATAACAGCCTCTCAAAACCCTGCATATAACAAAAGAGCTGCCAGGATTCTACATTTGTCAAACATTGCTATAATACATGTAATATAGAAACAGACTATTTCACTGGGCTGGTGTGTCAGTGCTCCATTTTGGTAGCCTGTTGCTGTTAGTCTTTAAGTACTTGTTTTTTTTCTCCCTCCCAAGCTGGATTTATGTATATTTTGTCAGGGGCAGGACAAGGGAAAGTCCTCAAGAACATCAGAGACATAGAACAGCAAGCGATGGCTTTGAAAAGTCTGCAAAAACAGGAAAAAAACAACAACCAAAAAACCTGATTCAATGGATTTACTTTTTACCTTTGTTGCTCATAGTTACCATTTGAACATGTGCGTTAAATAGTAAGATAAAATAGAGAACAATGTCTTAACTTACATAGTCATTCTGTGCAGAGGTACTGTAAACCAAGTGTCCGTACCAGAATTGAAAACAAAATTACATAAAGACGATTCTGATTCCTTGCAGGTGTAAATGTGCTGGAGCTATTCGATTTCCTGCTCACTGAGTTTTATACTTAAATGAACGAGCTACTGCTTTGCTTTCAGATTTTATATAACCGATTGTTCGCTCTTCCTCCTCATTTACCAAGGAGTGTGCTGAAAATCTTTTCATGTATTTCTCAGTTAAAGGTAACTGAGTGCATCTGAACTACACATCCCAACACAACCTTGAACTTTTATTAACTGTCAATGCTACTTTGGACTGTTTGTAATAACCTGATTTGTTAAATTAAGGTTTTTACAATTATAAACCTTTCTTGTTTTCATTAGTTTCCACCATCACACAGTCTTTCTATATGGTAATATTTACAAAAAATAACTAAAAATGTAAAAAGAAATTACATTTTTAAATTAAAAAAAACATCCCAAACATTTCTTTTTCACCTGGATTCATGATGCGTACCGTAGAGTTAGTGAGTAGCTATATGGCCATGATACGTTGCTAACACCAGAACATAATATTGATTAGGCTCCATTTATCAAGCATGCCAAGTTGTGATGCAAATTTAGGACATAGTGTTTGGACAATGTTTGTGAAAATAATAAAGAAAAGTAGGGTGAAACAATGAAAGATGAAAAAAAAGAGAAAAGTGTAAGGCTGAGAACTGATGTGGCCTCTAACAGACACAAAAATACTGAAATATTAATCAGAGTGAAGACTGTGATGTTTAAACTTGTGGACAACATCCTCCTATATGAGTTTACAGGTCTGCTCTTTGTGGACAAATAATAGGTGTTGGGCTCGTCTTAAAAATTCAAAACTTGGCATCACGCACAAGGGTCTGGCACGGAAGCAGAGGAAATAGGACGACTCTATCCAGACGTTTTCCCACTGCAGCCCTATGTCATTACTGTATGGCCTTAATGTTCCAGCAGGGTGTAGGTGAAGAGAGAACTACACCAGGAGCGCTCACTATCTGCCTCAGTCTTCGTTAGCTCACAGATCAGTGCAATAGACATGGCCTCACACCGCCTGACCCCCAGGCTTTTGGTGCACACAGGCGCAGAGTGGACAGGCCCACTTGCTTCTAGCCTGTGGGGAGATAAATCACTAAGCTGCTCATATGAATGCCAGGAGCATCGGGCGAAATGTGCCTGAAACTCACATCTAGCTTGGGTTCATGTCGAGGTTGCATAAAAGCCACCCACCTACCACCAACACCAACACCACCCTCTCTTTCTCTGCTTCGTCTCTTCTCACATTAGAGCCTCTCACAGTCTCACCACAACCACTGACACCACCAGCAGCACATCACATCCTTGCAGCAGCCACCCACTGCTCATCTTCACACTAAACCTTGTCCTTCTTTCAGGCTTAATTCTCAACACTCCTGCAGAAATAAGAAAAATAAGATTCAGCTAGAGCCGCCATGCCTTATAACTGCAGCCATCAAAGGCTACTTCTCTGATATGGCCTGACGTCTGAAAAGGCTCTGGGATTCAAAACAAAATCAGTTTTCCTGATCCAACAACAAACCGAGCTATTGGGAAGGGTGCTTTTGCTAAGGTTCTTTGTGACATGATGACTGGGATAGAGGCTCAAATTCTCTATGAATATGGATGCAACTGTTTATGCCTCTGGGAGAAAGAAAAAAAATCAAGCACATACTCAGCTGGTAAATATTTGTAAAAAAAAAAAATAATATCTTGGAATGCTTTTGGCAAGGTAGGCTAAATATCGGTTTTGTTTGGAGTAGATTATTTATTTCCATTTTGTGGGCTTGGACTGTCAGTTCATACCACCTTAAAAAGGATTATCTGATGCACCTAGGTCTGATTTCAATTTGAATAGGTGTGAATTTATTTTGCAGTGTTCAATATCACCTACAAATAAGTCTTCTATAATCCAATTCCTCCCCCACAAAAAGAGGATGAAATAAGAAACTCATTATGCTGTCCTGCTTTATGTCGGCATGTTTTCTCACAAACAATCTTCTGAATTCAATATTAGTGTATTCACTTGAAGCTCTTGAATGGACAGAAAGGTAATTAAAAAGACAGGTTACTTCTAATTTCATAAAATTCAGATACAAGGAGTCTTCTCCAGGCATTACTTTATTTTTGAAATGGCTGCACCACATGTCTTATTTACTGTCCCTGTGAAACTGAATTCACAGTGATTGAATGTTGCGGTATGAAATTAGATTGCATTGTGTGTCTAATAATAATTCCAGATGGAATAGCTCCTCACTCTGCTTGACACAGTGCATCCCAGGAGAAATATTGAAGCAAAGGGGTAAAGTTAGGGTTGCTTAGGCTCATTTGGAGACCTTAGAAGCACAATGAATCAAGCTTTACTAAACCCTGGGAGTGGTGAGGGCCTGTGTAATTTGCTCTGAGAAGTGTTCTCTGAGGAGGTGTGTGTGGTGCCTCTGGCCTGAGGAGGAAGCCTGCCCTCTTCTGTGAGGACGGTGTGATGTGATGATAAGATGAGGTGTCCTGTTTAAGAGCTTGATTAATGGTGGAGGATGAGATGACTTCTAAGCACAGAGACTGTTTGCCTTCACTGAAGCACACTTGTGTGCAGGCAGGGTGTTCCACTTCATCTGTGCCCAAACCTCAAATTACCAACTCTGCTGTCAACACATCTCATCTTTACTTAAGGCGTAATGGTGAAGATCACAATCAATTTTCACAGGTTATTGGAGCAGACTCCTTCATTATTTTTAAAAACTATTCCCACTGATTGATCCACGATGAGAGCATGGTATTGATAAATAATTAAAAAGCTCTCAGTTTAATTTGGGGGTAAGTAGAGGATGGAGAATGTGTTGTAGGAGTCGGGTTGGGGTTGTATAGGACAGTGGGTTCTTATTTGGTGTAATGAAGCTTGCCCCCTACCGTGACACGCCCAGTCCCTGTCTGCCTCCCCACGCTGTCCCAGTGGACGCACAACCAGATGGATTTGTCTTCCATATTCACAGCAATCAATGCAATCCAGCTTGAAAGAAAATCAATAAGATGTGTCCACTTATGCCTCAGAGTGTAGGAGAAGATTCTTTGCTGGGACAAAGCTGAATAACCAAAATGCCCTGAGAAAAATCTTTACAATGGTGGGTCGCCTACATTTTCTTTTAAACAATCACTTTCAAAATACACTCACTGAAGACTGAGGAGGAAACGGTTTTCACAATTTTTCAAAATAGGAGTTGATTATTTGAAAATGATCAAATGCAGGCAAGCTGTTTGTGCTATGATATGTTAAAAACACAAATGAAAAAAGAGAAGACTAAGAACATGGGATAAGGAATGGATCAACACATGCAGCCAGGAGGGGTCTGTGCTCTAGAGAATCAGAAAAAAGATTTTTTTTTTTAAAGTAGCTGCTTTGTTTTTGTATGGCACATTGTGAGCGTCACACTGGGATTTAAAAGCATAATGGCGAAAAGCCAGAAAGCTCCAGATCATGTTAAATATCCATTGGCCAATTGCAATGGCTCGGCTACAATTTGACAAGTGTATTTGGTGACTATTCTAGTTGTTTACACTCAAAGATCAGGTGTCCAGTTCTGACTGCCTGCAAATTTGCCATGGACCTGTCAGCGAGCTCTGAAACAGGTGTAGTGTAAAAATGCTCCAAAAAAACGGTTGGTCGCGTCATTTGGAGAACTTGTTAAATGACAAGTTGAGATTGTCTCCTTAGTTTAGCAAGCACTGTTGCTTAAAAGCAGGAAAGTTCCAGGTTTGAATCCTGAGTGGAACCTTTTTTTCGTAGAGTTTTCACGTTCTCCCCATGAATATGTTGCTTTTTTGCTAAAAGTACTCCCATTGTCCAAAAACATGCATGCTGGGTTGGTTGACGATTCAAAAACATCTGCAAAAGAGAGGGTATGCCTCCACGAGTACGTGCCTCATTTGTCGTTGTTGGTGGCCCTGCAATGGACTGGCAATGCGTTCAAGGTGTACTCTGCCTCTCGCAGGATGACGGCTCAACATTTAAATGAAGTGTAGAAGATGCCATAATTACTCTATGCTCATTATTACTGTGCCACAACATGTTGGTGATGTGCAGAGTAGACAGACAGAATCAGCACAAGATACAACAGTGTATCAAGGTGGATGCTGTGCTCAATTAATGCGGCAAAGTGCTTTGTAAAGCTTGGCAACCAACATAACCAAGCAGTGACAGCACTATCCTATTGTTAAATAATAAATAAAAATCAATAAACAAAATGCCGGCACTACTCATACTGTTAACACACCTCATAAGATCTAACTAATCATAGAAACTCCTACCAAATGCAGATAAGTAATGAACTCAATCAGAGGCATGTCTCATTTTGAAACGGTGGAGAAATATCTGTAGCTATGTGTGACCCAAATGAACAGCGAACACCCACTTACATAATGTTTACCTTGCCTTGCCTGTTTCACTGCACAGCTTAAAAACATAATGGTTTCATTGGACTGATGCCACTTAATGTTTTCTTCTATACCTGCTTTAGACAAAAATTATTTAAACTTTTATTCTCATCAGAATAACAATACCAGAATCATACTTTCACTGGACTTTCATTGTTGGAGGTTTTGATTTATACATCTTAAAGTTGATATTCAGCCCACTTGCATTGTACTCACACTCTGGACACACACATGTTAAAACAATGGCAGTTGGAAAATGAAAACTTAAACTAAGGGTGAATTTAAAAGAATAATTAAAGAAGCCAGAAAAACACAAAAAGATCCAAATTCCAGTGAAAAGTATATGACTTCAAATTAGGCCATACTCCTTAAAATTTAGAAATTCTTCAAAATTTTGCAAATTCTTTTGTATATATGTGAGGCCTCTGTAAGCCTCTTTGCGCTGGCAATGAATATGCTGGTCAAAGCAGCTGAACCAGAATGCAGAGGTCCCCTCAGCAAGTCTGGAGTGAGGCAACCTCCCATCAGAGCCTTCATGGATGACCTCACGGTGACAACAACAGCTGTACCAGGAGCCAGGTGGATCCTCCAGGGGTTGGAGCGCGTCATGGCGTGGGCACGCATGAGCTTCAAACCGGCAAAGTCCCGGTCCTTGGTTCTGAAGAAGGGGAAGGTCACAGACAGATTCCGCTTCAGCCTGGGAGTACATCAGATCCCATCAGTTACTGAGAGGCCAGTGAAGAGCCTCGGAAAGGTCTTCAACTGCAGTCTGAAAAGATGCAGATTCCATCAAGGCAACCAGTGCTGACCTGGAAGGCTAGTTAAGGACAGTGGACAAGTCTGGGCTCCCTGGAAGATTCAAGGCCTGGGTCTACCAGCATGGGATCCTCCCAAGAATTCTCTGGCCTCTCCTATCTTCTATGAGGTCCCCGTGACTGTGGTGGAAGGTTTTGAGCAGAAGGTGAGCAGCTACCTGCGAAGATGGCTGGGATTACCGCGCAGCCTAAGTAGCATTGGGCTGTATAACACCAACAAGCTCAGGCTCCCTTTCAGTTCAGTCAGAGAGGAGTTCATCGTGGCACGGGCACGGGAACACCTGCAGTACTCTGGATCCAGAGATGCCAAAGTGTCCGGGGCAGGGATCGTTGTGAGGACAGGGAGAAAGTGGAGGGCAGCCGATGAGGTCCAGCAAGCAGAGTCACAACTGAAGCACAGGGCCATCCTGGGAACAGTGGCGCAAGGCAGAGCCGGACTGGGGAGACAACCAGCAACCCGCTTCGACCGTGCCAGCGGAAGAAGAGGCAGAGGTTGGTGCAGGAGGAGGTGCGAGCTTCAGTCGAGGAGGAGACCACCAGCAGAGCAGTGGCCATGCGGCAGCAGGGCACCTGGATGAAGTGGGAGCAGGCGATGGAGCGGAGCATCACCTGGAAGGACATCTGGCGGTGGAGTCCCCAGAGGATCAAGTTCTTGATCCAGGGGGTTTACGATGTCCTCCCAAGCCCATCCAACCTGTGCACATGGGGCAAAATAGAAACACCTGCTTGCCCCCTGTGTTCCAAAACAGGGACACTGGAACACATCCTGAGCAGCTGCTCCAAGGCGCTGGGTGAGGGACGGTATCGATGGAGGCACGACCAGGTCCTCAAATCCATCGCTGAAGCAATCAGCAAGGGGATAGAGGGAAGCCGATACACCCAAGCCACAGCTAAGGCCATCCACTTTGTCAGGGAAGGACAAAGGCCGGAGAAAACACAGAGAAACTGCTCTACTGGTTTGCTCTGCACGGCCCGAGACTGGGTGATGACAGTTGACCTGGAAAGACAACTGAAGATTCCACCACACATAACCCAGTCAAGATTGAGACCTGATATCATCTTGGTCTCAAAGGGAACAAAGCAACTCTTCTTGCTGGAGCTGACGGTTCCCTGGGAGGAGAGGATGGAGGAGGCCCATGAAAGAAAGAGGGAGAAGTACCAGGAGCTGGTGGAGGACTGTCGGAGGAATGGGTGGAAGACCAAGTGTATGCCAGTGGAGGTGGGCAGTCGGGGGTTTGCCAGCCACTCCCTGAGCAAAGCCTACAGCACACTAGGGGTGCCAACCATAGAAGGGCCATAGGCAACAATGTGGAGGCAGCAGAAAAAGCCTCCAGATGGCTCTGGTTGAAAAGGGGAGAGCAGTGGTTGTAGTGGGGGTAGCATGCCACTTGGACGCAGGCCGAGACTTGATCACCTCGGCCGGGTGCCTGGATGAGGGTTTCTGTTGCAAGACCCGAAACACCCAGTGAGTCCAGGATACAACACTGATGATGTGTCCAAGTTTGTGCATCAGCAGATGTATTGTTAACTGAGGATCTACATTGTTGTCCATACAGTTAAAATTATTTTGTTTTCAGAAACATTGCTCTTTTTATTTCAATCATTTAATGGGAGAGGTAAAGAATGATTTTTCCATCTTCATGGGCAACACTGTATGTAAGTAACACAGTGGAAAAAAACGAAAACTTTTAGGGCCAAGGTAAAGGTGATGCTTTTTCTTTGCTTATTCAGAAAAATAGTAAGAAAAAAGCACTTATCTCAATAACAAGTAACCAGTTCAACCACTGTGGTGATCTGCAGCAGGACGTCCTCCACAACCAAATGCTCACACAAACACAAAAGAAAGAGCTTGAGGCCAAATAACTATGATGTTTTGAAGGGATGAATAAAATCCAAGAGTTTGCTGAATACTGTATGTTGCATCCCAGTATGTGAAGAAATTTAGTCTTTGCAGCATCTTTATCATCACCATTCCATAATAAAATCAATCTTGATCATTCTGAGAGGGCCACACTTGTTACAGGAGACACTTTCAACCTTTTTTCTGAAGATACCATTAGTTTGAGCCGGAATGGATCCAGTGTCTCTCACACACACACACACACACACACACACACACACACACACACACACACACACACACACACACACACACACACACACAGAAAGAAAACAAAGACCTTTCAAGGTTGCAGAAAGAAAAGCAAATGTGCTCAAACGCTTTTCAAATGTGACCACTGTACAAAATGTGACAAGCCTTTTAATTAAGCTGAATTTTGGGAAACACAGATTGTATCGGTTTTAGAAACAAAAAAGAAAGGAAAAAAAGGGGAATTAAAAAACACAACCAAATCGTGTTCTAAGGTTAACTGAAATTCAGTTCAGATTGGATTTCAACCTTGTGCCGCTATTTGCAGACATTCAAGTAAGATTTCAAAGCGTGTTTTGCTTGATTTGCAATGTAAACTCAACAACAACATTAAAATCAAATTGGTGACAAAGCTGAGCTTCTGTGAAGGAAAATGTCATTCGCAACTGTTCTTGGAAAACTTGAAAATTCCTAAATAATCAGTTTCCTGACGCTTTTAAGGGAAAGTCTTCTATGCAGGATTCTGTCTTGCTACAGTTGCTACATTTTTTTAAAATTCTGAGATCTAAGGGGTTCCTCTTTGACTGTGGTCATGACAACACAGTCACTTCACAAGTGGTTTAGTGATGATCATAATAAATATTTTTTATTAATCAATGAGGTGTTCAACACAAAATATTCACAATAATGTGTTTCCATTTCCGTCACAGAGGTCAAATTCTTCAGACACAAACATAGACACAGTGTTATGTTTGAGGTTTAACAGTGTATTGGCCTTTTTGGAGAGGAATGAGTGTAAAAGCCTGGTCCGGAGAAAATGTTGCACTCCGGGGTTCACCGGCCCATGGGTTTTTTTTTTTTAATGCCCAACCCTCAAAATCCTCCACCCCCTACTATTGCCACCTGGCAAAACCAGTTAACACTGCAGGCTTGAGGTTATGGCTCGCTGACCCAGGTTCAGACAGCTCCTGGAGGTGTGATATGAGGCCTCTGGTGGTGTCTACTGAATATCGCTGCATGCCAGTCATGGACTCACACCTCAACAGAAAAGCATGATGACTGTAAATCTGGAACAAAGCAAGGTCAACTCTGCCAAAGACAGATGGACGCACGAACACACACAAACAGCTAAACTGGGAAAGCAAACACATTTCGGGCCTGAGGAGGCGTCCACATGCACATAAGACCCTAAAGTTGTCAACTACTGGCTGACTGAAAAAAACAAAAACAAGCCAACGGAAAAAAAAAAAATTAATATCATGCTGTGTCACACTTTTCGGTGCTGATATCCGTCTAATTGATGACTTTGTGCCACATCAATCCATTATGCATAATTTAACATGGATCAAGTCCCACATTAACATAATCACCCATTGGATATTCTGCATTGGGTGACATGCAGCAGTGAAGAGCAGAACCCCAGCCTGAGAAGGAGTGACAGGGGAGATACACCCTGCATGAGTCTGCAAACACATCCACACTTTAGCTCACAGCCACAACACACCCACACACCCACACACCCACACACCCACACACACACACACACACACACACACACACACACACACACACACACACACACAAGGGCACAGAGTTTAGACTGAGATGGGGATAATGCTAAGATGTCAGATCCTTATTCGCTTTAAGCGAATAGTGGGAGTTCAGTCTGAGCATTTTGTGTTTATGCAGAGCCCCATTTAAATAAACAGCCTTACGCACACATTCTCTCTCTCTCTCTCTCTCTCTCTCTCTCTCTCTCTCTCTCTCTCTCTCTCTCTCTCTCTCTCTCTCTCTCTCTCTCTCTCTCTCTCTCTCTCTCTCTCTCTCTCTCTCTCTCTCTCTCTCTCTCTCTCTCTCACACACACAGTGAACAGCTTGGAGAGTGAGGGGTGTAGAGCTGCCTGCTTAGACGCTGCCGTTTTTTGCAATCACTAAGCAGCTTTAGTGTCTCCTACCACAGTCCTGATTTAAAATTCATAAATGCTAATCCTTCATAATTTACAGTTTAAAAAGCAGCCCTGCTCACGGGCCCTGTGGCCACAGCTCTGTCAGAGTAATTATACCAAGGAGCTGGGAATGGACTACTTGCAGAGACTTTCAACAGTCAAGGAAATCCCCCTCACTGGCACCAGACCCAATTACTCCAAATACCTAAAGAGATTAGCAAGTCATTTTCCAGTTCAATCTGGACATAGGTGCCAAATCAGTGTTATACTTTACTCAGGTGGGTAAACAGCATTAAGGCTGGGACATGTCTGTTTCTTATTACAGGGGCCGTATGGAGTAATTTCATTAGCTATTTCATTAAACTGCACCCCAGCGATTGTCTGGTACAAGGTTACCAGACTCTTCTTCTCCCTCTGGTTTCACTGGGTGATCTGCTGCCCTCTCACTGTTCCCTGACATTGCAGTGTGCACATGTACGCTCTGTACATGCATTTGTGTGTCACTGATGAGAGGAAGCCTCTTTTTGGCACAGTGCCAGTTTCTAAACCAAATTCTTTATCCTTGCAAGGACAAAACACATTAGATGTAGATTATCTGTGATTCTTTCTTCCAAGGTCACTAATAGAAGGCCATTATCAAATTGGTCTGATTTCAGCATAATGGCCCACGATGACACCACAAAAGCATTAAAGGCCCTATGAAAGAGCCCTGTTTTACATGTGGAAGCTCTCAGTGCAAAATGGCTCACACCCCTTCTAAATGCATAATTTAGTAGCCATCTCAAATATTGATTCATCTCTCATCCTGCTGTGCTGTAGTAAAAGAAGTATAGACATCTATAAGACAAAGGGGATGTTTTGTCAGTTGTGGCCACGGTGCTCAACAACCCAACAAAAGCACTGCGATTTGAACAATCAAGCTTTTCATTTTGAGTCATGCTGACTGTTTAGACATTCGGATTCAGCCGTAAGACAAAAGCTATATGCGCTTAAATTCATATCATTTACCGTATGGTCAAATGATAAAAAAGACCCAGATATCACGCAATCCACTCTGTAAAATGCGCTGAAGAGAAATCTGTATGGATTCTCTTTTTCAGCTATTTCAGCCCTTTAATGATCACTAGAATCCATTTTTGAAAGCCTCAAGTTAATTTATTAAATGCCACAAATGAATAATAAAACCCTCCACATTTTAAAAACTTCCCTTTTAGAATGTGGTTAATAAAGTGGCTTTTTTGTTATCAAAAAAGACACTATAATGATTAATTGATAATCTGAACAGCTTCTGATACAATTTCTGTTGATATTGTTATCAGTTAATTATCTTCTTCCTCCTCCTCCTCTTCCTTCTTCCTCTTCAGCTTAAGCCCATCATTTCTCACATTATCCTTCAAAATCTCATCAAAACAAATCAAATGAAAATCAAAAATATTTAACAGCTCCCCTCATTTTACACTTGCAAAGTTTCAGACAGAGACAGTGACTGCTTCATTTTTATCGCTATCATTTATCATATATCTGTGCTGTCACAACGGCTGCAGATTTATTTGGTGCAGGAATACGACTGGACCTCAACGAGAATTCCTTCTGAGTGAAAGAAATTAGGATCCCGTTAGAGCAGATCAGGACCACCAGACTGGACATCATGCCACAGTTACCATGCTTTAAAGTTTCTCTGTATTAATCAGCTCTGATGACTGACTCATCCAGCACTCTGAAGTTGCTTTACTTTTTTTTTCACAGCAAATCTGCAGAAAACTATTCCTTTTGTGTATTGTTGGCTGCATATCTGTTAGTATTGTGTTTAGCTTTGTTTTTGAGCCAAACTTGCATCAGTCACCAAAAATCTTTTTCCTTACTTTAAATAGTTTAAAAACTGATAAACGGTGCTGTTTGAATGAATAGAATACTTTATTGTCAGTGTACCTGGGTACAGTGAGATTGAAAAAAAATGTCAGGGCAAAAAATAAGTAAAAATATAACAAAAAAGAGCACTGAAGTGGAGAGCTGTGAGCCGCTGCGTCTGTACGCGCCGCCATCTTGACACGAATGTGAGCCAGTAAATGAAAAGAAGTGGCTGTTGGTACTAAATTTGTCATTGTGTAAATTCTAAAATTATACACACATGAGCCATATGGGAAGGAAACTCAAATTTATAAGAAACAACTAGTCTTGCATCCTTATTTTGTTTTACAGTAGACTTCCTGTTGCAGTCAGTACAATTAGCTATACGTCTTTCATCAGTTTTTGCCAGCCCCCGGGTCTCGCAGTCAGAAGGCACGCCGATTTTTCCCAGTGGCCAGCCGCGGTACTGCAACAGAAAATCCCATGGGGCCCAGAAAGCTTTTTTCCCATAGACCGCAATAGTAAAAGAGAAGCCTCTAAAACTGTTCACAGGACACCTCCAGCTGTAATCACCGGCAATTACTAATCTTTGTATTCTATATTTTTAAGTCATGGACTTTATATCCGTCAAAAATGTTTAATAACGGCCAGAAAAGTCAAAGAAAAGTCTCTTTCTGGGCGTGACGTCACGGCTGAGGTCACAGCCGTGTCCGTGCATTCCAAGGATGTATTATATTAATATATATTATATAATTATATTATATTAATACATTAATAATATATGTAATACTATACATGTAATAATATACATTAATTAATATATTATATTAATACATATTATATTAATATTCGCGTCATTTCCCCGGGGCATGATGGGAGGCCCCAGAGCATCATGGGAGGTGACTCAACTGCGCATGCTCTATGGGCGGAATTAAACCCGGAAGTCAGGAACTTTTTCAGCGTATGCGCTGAGTGAGCAACTTGCATTGAAATGAATGGGCGGCCATTTTCAATCTCCCATCCAGTTAATATTATAGATCCATGGTTTTTGCGCCATCTCAAAGTGTAATCCATCAATGAAGTCCCCTCGATTTTTAGGTTCACATTTACCCACCATGGTAAGTCACATGGATGATAAAATCCATCATCCATCCAAAAGCAAATCCCTTTCATTTGCTTTTAGCAAGTTCTTGTTCGCATGCGCACTTCTCAGCAGGAGATGTATTATAACAACTGGAAGTCCTCCAGTTGTTTTAACACCTGGATGCTGGTTTTGTAGAGTGCACAGGAAGGACAAAAAATAATAACCAGTGGAAATCAGTGTTTTGTTTACTGCAAAGCTGATATTGTGATTGCCAAGTAATGAAGGAAATTAAATTTATTAGTCACCAATTTAATTGCACATTTTTACAAATCATGTAATTCTTATATATATCTTTCAAAAATTAGAGATTTTAAAAGCATGTATAGCTTATGTAATGCAAAAGTACTATTACTGTACTATCTGTGCATTCCCCTTTAAGAAAATGGCATAGTGTTTTGGACATAAATGTCATAAAAAGAAGGATTTAGCTGAGAAATTAGTTAAGAGGTGATTAAATCACTAACAATCAGCCATTTACTGTCCAAATGGGCTCATGTTTACAGAAATGTTGTCATCTAAATGTTGCTCATTTTGTTCAGTGCCTAAGAAGTGGAAAAAAAGTTC